>NC_137014.1:42343410-42420910 GCF_032717465.1 Coenobita brevimanus
TTTACTGTGGGTGCAAACACCGGAGATGCTCTGTCTTCACCTCCAGCATCCCTACCACACCCTTCCACTTTTTTTTATCTCCACTTCTCTATCTCACCATCTTTCTAACTCTCCAGCCCCCCCCCCTTCTCTCTCTCTTTTCGCCTTTACATCTCAATCCACCTTTCCACTTCTCTACACCTTTCAGTCTCCCCACCACCCTTTCATTCCACCTTTTAGTCTCTCATAATGTAAGTTTGTTTTGATGTTGGAGATAAACTTTGAAACACAGCTCAAACCATTATTTCTACAGCACCTATTTTTTCATTATTATTATTTTTATACAGGATATTTTCTCACAGCGACCCTCCACCCTCACAATTCTAGGGCCCGTATTCTCGTCAGGTAAGGAAGCCCCTTTAAGCAACGTTTCCATAGCGATTTATTTTTGGATATGGCTGGTGAATATCCTTTCGCAAATTATTTATGAAGAGTATGACGATATTGGAATGATTTATATAACACAGAATAGGACAGTAGGGTGAAATAAGGAAAATAAATCGTTTAGGGAAAGGTGTTAGGAAACCTCCTTAACCGACGACAAACCATCACAAATCCTCCAACACCCATTTACGCAGAGTTTACTTTCTTGCTCGTTCCACCATCCACCAAATTTCCATCCAATCCCACCGACTCCTTTGTTCCTCCACCTCTCCCTTCCTTCATACCCTCCCACTTCTCCTTCCTCCTCCTCCTCCCCTCCACTCCTATCAACTCTCCATCCCTCCATTTCCCCGTTTCTTTTCACGCCTCTCCACTTTTCCCTGCATCTCTATGACTTCCCATTCTTCGCCTCATCTCTCTCTCTCTCTCTCTCTCTCTCTCTCTCTCTCTCTCTCTCTCTCTCTCCACCTAATCTCTGTCCCCTATCCTTCTCTCCCCCTCCCCATCCCTACTCCTTCTCCTCCATCCCTCCCCCACCACCCCCACATAAATCCCACTTTTTTGGCCCCAATCTGTTCCCAAACCGACCCACCGGAAGCGAGATGGAAGAATATTGCAGTTATTAATCAACTTCGGGAGTGCACCATCTGAGAGGGGTGAGAGAGGGGAGGGAGAGGGGAAAGAGAGGAGAGGGAGAGGGGAAAGAGAGGAGAGGGAGAGGCGAGACGGAGAGGGGAAGGAGGCGAGAGGGGAGAGGGAAGGGGGATGCTGAGGAAAGGGGAAAGAGAAGAGGGAGGAGAGGAATATGAAGAGACAGCAGGTGATGGGACTGGATGGGAGAGAAGAGGGAGGGAAGGTGACAGTGAGAGGGAGAGTGCAGGGAGGGAAAGAGAAAAGAGAAGGAGAGTGGAGGTAGGGAGGGAAGGCGAGGAGAGGAAGAGGATGAGTTGCAAGGAAAGGATAATAAAGGGAGACGGAGGGAGGGAGGAAAGGAGAGAAAGAAGAGAGGATAAGGAAGCGAAGAGACGAGAGGAGAGAAACGAGGGAAGGAAGAGGAAAGGAAGGACGGGAGAACAGAGGGAGATAGGGAGGTAAAGAAAATGGGGGGGGGGGACACAGAGGCATCGGAGGAAGATGGGGGAAGACAGGTGGGCTGAGAGAGAGAGAGAGAGAGAGAGAGAGAGAGAGAGAGAGAGAGAGGGTATGAAAGGTGAAGGGAAGATATGGAGGAAAAAGGGCGAATGAGAGATGAGGGAGATTAATGAGAGAAAAGAATATGGTGATGAATGAGAGGTCACTACTTTTATATATATGAGAGAGAGAGAGAGAGAGAGAGAGAGAGAGAGAATGTGTGTGTGTGTGTGTGTAGGAGAGGGACGTGAGAGCAGGAGGAGGAGAGCAAAGAGGAAGGAAGTGAAAGGATAAACAGGGAAAGGTCAGCGGAGGAGGAGGAGGAGGAGGATAAAGGAAAGCTCCTTTCGAGGCAGCTTGTTACAGAGTAGACTATGACTACGAGATCTAATTCTACATGCTGAAGGATAAAGATAGTAAAGCTAGAAGGCTCCCCCCGCCTCCAAACCCTCCAGTTAAAACTGGCAAGAACAAGTGAGAAAAACCACCTTGCAGCCTGGAAAAACTGACATGGAAATTTCATAGGAAAGAGTGAAAAGGAAAAGTTACATTCTATAATACTTTATCTATAAGCTACCAGTTTGAATAACCTGAGAGAAACTGTAGTAAAGTAAAATAAATAATCAAATAATAAATAACTAAGGAATGGCATTATGTACGGGTGCGTTGAGGAGGAGAAGGGAGGTAAAAGAGGGAGAATAAAGACAAGGAGCAGAGAAAGAGGAACAAGACAAGGGAAGGAATAGGAGGAAAGGAACAGGAGTAGTGAAAAGGGAGGGGGGGGAGAGGGAGGTATTTCCCCCCTAACAGCTGTCCTACCGAGGAAGCTGCACATTCCTCACCAGCTACAGTCACACCCCCCTACCCCTCTTTCTAAGCATGCAGGGAAGGGGGATGGAAGAAGCGAGAAGGAGGGGGAAGGACGGGAGAGGAAGAGAGGAGGATGAAAAGGGAGGGGGCAGGCAGGAGAGAGGTAGGTGGATTAGGGGAAGGAAGGGAAGGGTGACGAAGGGTAGGATGGACGATTAGGAGGGAGCAGGAAGGAGATAAGATATGGATGGAGAAGGAAGACGAAGTAAAGACGCAGACATGACGGGGGAGGGATGACAGGGGGAGTGAGGAAGGGGACGAGGGAGGGGAATGCTCATCGGAAGGGTGGAGGAGGAAGGGAGATTAGAGAAGAAAGGAGGGAGGCTGAAGAGAATGGATGGAGGCATGATGCAGATGTAAAGATGGGGAAGTAAGAAGGAGAGAGAGGGAGAGAGGAAGATGTAGAAAAGTAGGCAATACGGAAGGAATGTGAGAGAGAAAGGAAAGAAGGGAAAGACGTGAGACAAGAAAAACAAGAAGGAAGGGAGGGTTGAGGGAAGACAGCAAAGGGAAAGAAGATGGAATAGTGAGAGAGAAGTGAAGGAGGGTAAGGAGGAGGAAAATGGGAGGGAAGGCAAGGAACATGAGATAACAGGAAGAGGATGAGGAGGGAGGGAGGGAGGGAAGAGGATGAGGAGGGGGATGGAGGGAGGAAAGAGGAAGAGGAGGGGGAAGAAGGGAGGGAAGAAGATGGGGAGGGGAAGGGAGGGTGGGAAGATGATGGGGAGGGGGAGGGGAGACGATAGGAACGGGAAGGGAAGATGATGGGGACAGGGGAGGGACGAGTTTGATGGAAAGAAGGGAAAATGAGAGAGAAGGAAGGGGATGGGCAGGGGAAGGAAACACAATGGGGAGAGGGAAGGAGGGAGAGAGAGGGCAGGGAGGGAACTGGGAGGGAACTGGGAGGGAAGGAGATGGATGAAGGGAGGGAGGGAGAGAAGATGAGCAATGTTTATCCGTGGCCAGAGTTTGGCTGGTGGAGGTAAACATTACTTCACTTATCAACCTCTACTCTCTCACTCTCACTCATGCTTACTCTCTCTCTCCCTCTCTCTCTCTCTCTCTCTCACTACCGCCAACACAACAACCACCACCAATTCACAAAAATACAAGTGTCGTCATCTACACATTCAAGACGCCCATTCGGTAATCCTAAAGCACATACGGTAACCCAGGCTGAAGGGAAAACACGAATACACCTTCACGGATGCCTTCGTTACCTGAGGCGTAATGTGGGTTCAGTAACGGTGACAATACTACTCTTTACTGATGCTCAGTTACCGGGTCAAAATAAAGGGGGGTAAAGTATGTTTAACAGGTTAAGTTTGGTGTGTGTGTGTGTGTGTGTGTGTGTGTGTGTGTGTGTGTGTGTGTGTGTGTGTGTGTGTGTGTGTGTGTGTGTGTGCGCGCCCGCCCGCCCGCGCGCGCCAATAATACTGTTCAAGTACTTTGGATGTGATTGATGACGCGCGCGCGCGCGCGCACACACACGCACGCACACGCACACACACACACACACACACACGGAATTTTCACACTACAACTGATATACCACAACGATCACGACATCTACCACTATTACTATACTTCCCGCAAGTACCACACCTACCACTACTGAATCTACCACAACTACTACCTCTCCTATACCTACCAAAACTACCACAATTTGCCTCCCTGCTCCTCCCCGCGTCCCACTTACCTAAATCCGTCTCTCCCCTACCACTATCAATATGCTGACGTCAGAGGGTGGGGAGAGGTGGGGAGAGGGGAAGGGGGAGAGGTGGGGAGAGGGGAAAGGAGAGAGATGAGAAGGTGGGAGAGGAGAGGAGAACAGGTAAGGAGAGAGGGAAGAAGGAAAGTGAGGGGAAGGCAGGAAAGGAGAAAAGGAAGATTATGTTGATGACGGAGGGGAGGGGGGGTAAGGGTGGGGGAGAGCTAAGGGAAGTGGGAAAAAAAAAAAAAAGAGGAAAGATAATCATGATCATCACTGATTTTCTCTCTCCCTTACAATGCCCGTTCTCCTTCTCTCCCGTATAACCTTCAATACTACTACTACTCCTCCTCCTACCACTACTACTACCATCATCACTACCACCACCACCACCAACCACCAACACCACTATTACTACTACTACTGTACTACTGCTACAGCTATTACTACTATTTCTACGACTACCATCACCACTACTATTATAATTACTTTTTCACATATAATCATCATCATCATCATCATCATTACCACTACCTCCCCGCCTTCCCCCTCCTCCATCACCCCCCATGTCTCCTAGGGGGGGGCTGATTAGAAGGTAAACACAGGTGAGATTAAAACCAGCTCTCAAATCCCCTACCCTACCCTTCCCCCCACCCTCAGACGGACTCTCCATGCCTCTCTTATCAGCCACAGCAGTGAGATAGTAGACCACACACACACACACACACACACACACACACACACACACACACACACACACACACACGAGGGCTGGAGCTAATTACAGGTAGGACCAAGAGAGTACGCAGGTGTTTGAAGATAGGAGCCAAGGTGTATTAGTCTAACCTCAGAGAGAGAGAGAGAGAGAAAGAGAGAGAGAGAGAATGAATGAATGAAACGCAGGCAGATAGACAGATATATAATTAGACAGGTCGGTAGGTACGAGGAAATAAGGAAGGAGGAGGAAAAACGAAGGAAGGAAGATAGGAAAGAAGTATGGAAGAAAGGAAACAAGGAAGGTAACAAGTAAAGAAAGACGTAAGAAAGAAAGGAAACAAGGAAGGTAACAAGGAAGGAAAGAAGAATGTAAGGCTGACAAAAGACGAAGTAAATCAGAGAAAATGGAGTGAAAAAAGAAGAGAAAGAACCAGTACGAAAAAAAAGTAATTAATGAAGAAGCACAAGCGTATACGGGTGCCAAGGCTAATTAACCTCACCTGGCTGCCACATTGAGGATGGAAGAAAAAAGGAAGGAAGGAGGGAGAGAAGGGAGGAAGGAAAGAAGGAAGGAAGGAAGGAGGAAGGAAGAAAGGAGTGAAAGGACGGAAGGAAGAAGGGAGGAAGGAGGGAAAGAAGGAAGGAAGGAGGGAAAGAAGGATGGAAGGAAAGAAGAGAGAGAGAGAGAGAGAGAGAGAGAGAGAGAGAGAGGAGTTAGGCAATGTGCACCAGCTTCGCATCTGCATTAATAATATATTATTAAAATATAAGTGATCTACATTTTTCAGTACATTAGATGCCGATTATTAAAATTCTCTAATTCCTTCATTACCTCACCATCATTACTAAGCAGCTACTCATTAATGCTAAATATGTGTACTCCAGTATGACTGTATAAATGTATAATATGTGTGCTGACTTTATACAGGGGACTTACTTGCCCCTGTGTGGAGTACATCTCTCATGTGGAGGGGCTCCCCACATACAGCTCTTCTAAACAGAGTGGAGTCATAAGCTTTCCGTTTCATCACCTCCCCTCCTATCGCTGACTACCTTCAATCTCTCTCTTGCCGCAGCACTGTTGAATATTTCTCTCTTTACTATAACTATTTCACTGGTTACTGTTCTTTTGAAGTGCTTGCCTGCATCCCTCGTTCATTACAGCCGGCGCGCAGCACCCGTCTGGCAGCACATTCTCACCCCTTTTCTGTCCAACTATCTAAATGACACTCTCGGTTATACATGTAAGCAACAGGTCAACTCTACCAATGTTTTCCTCAGTTTGTATTTCCCCCTGCCTATAACCCCCAATATTTTAAACACAATGTGTCCAGAGGTCTCGAAATGAATGGATATTGAATTTGGTTTCATTTTTTTTTTTTTTTCTTAGAGTGAAGAACTCTGCAGGTTTGAGGACCTTTTGCTCTTTCTTCTTTGCGTGTGTGTATATATATATATAAATCATCATCCTCAGCCGTTGAGGTCCACTGCAGGACCGGCCTATCCCTACCGAAGCAGGGACGATACAGCCAATGTATCTCTACCCAGTGGCTTAGGCTGTCTGGTAGAGACTGTATGTAGGGTGAGAAGTGCTTGTGAGTGTAACTGTAATGTTGGAGTGGCTTTGGATGTAGTCTGTGAACCAAGTGTAATCGGTCCGCCTTAAGCCGACTGGGTGCAAGCATACTAGCATGCGACACTGGTTCAACCACAGCACCCCTTATGTCCGCCAAAGTAGCACGAGGTTCGGTGAACGCTTCCCAAAGTTTTTACAACTCTGGCGGGAGGCGAACCCGCGTCCACCAGCGTGCGATACGCACACTACCACTGTACCACAGAGGCTCCACACACACACACACACACACACACACACACACACAGTATATATATATATATATATATATATATATATATATATATATATATATATATATATATATATATATATATATACACGAAAAAAAAACTGGCCACTCTGACTATCTAGAGCTCAGTTTGGCAGTGTGTGGGGGGAGGGGATCAGAGAAAATATATTACACCTGTGAGTGACTCCCTTAATTAAAGCAGCTACCAGGTATCGCCACACAACACGATAAATAAGCCTTGATAATGCTGGGATTAACGAGTAGTGATAAAGCGTTAAAAACCTAAGTTAGTGCCTCGTTAACCCTCTCGCAGTTAAGCCTTCTCTCATAATTTATTCAAGCTAACACCAGACGATTTTTAATCAGCTAAGAGTGAGTCATACAAGACTGAATGGTAAATAATTGGAATAATAATAATAATAATAAATTATTATTATTATTATTATTATTATTATTATCATTATAATTATAATAATAATTCATTCATCATCTAATCCTGTGTTCCCCCATGAGGAGCTAAGAAGCTCGGGGCTGCGCATGCTGGTCCTGACATTAAAGATGAGAGTGACCAGCCTCACTCATCCTTTAGTGGCATTACGTGAGCAATGATGTCACCCAATAATAATAATTCATTATCAAAAGAATTTTTTTTTTCATTGTTACCATTATCCTCATCAGAGCTCTCCAAAAATGTGGTTATCAAACTCAAAAGTTTTACAGAAAATGTATACATCACAGGCTTTTACCCTCCCTTCCTAAAACCTCTAACTCCATCTTCCCTCCCTCCCTTCCTCCATTTCTTCCTGCCACAATTCTCTCTCTCTCTCTCTCTCTTTCCAGTTTCACTTACTTTGTCCAACACTACCCTCCAACATTCCTCTCCTTCCTTCCCACTCCTCCATCTATCCTATCTCTCTTCTCTCCTTTCTCCTCTCCTCCCCTCTTCCCTACCTTCTTTCTCTCCTTCCCTTCACCTCATCCTCCCACCCCACCTTCCCTCCCTCCCTCCCTCTCTCCATTCTCTCCTTGACCTACTTTCCCCTCCCTCTCCCCTCACCCTCCCCTTCCTTCCTGCCTTCCTTCGTCTTGCCCTCTTTCCCCTCTTATTTGTCTATTAATTTCCCCTCGTCTTTCATCTCTTCTAATTTTTCTAACCTATTACTGCGTCTCTCTCTCTCTCTCTCTCTCTCTCTGAAAGGGGAAAACCTAACATAATCTGATAAAAAAAGAAAAAAAAGAAAACTGGAACACAGAATGAGACTGAGAGGCAAATATGAGGTTACGAGTATGTGGGACTTGAGAGAGAGAGAGAGAGAGAGAGAGAGAGAGAGAGAGAGAGAGAGAGAGAGAGAGAGCACTGTGAGAGTTAGGTGCCTGTATGAGGGGAAAAAGAGGAGGAAAAAGGAGAGATGGAGGATAAAGTGAGGGGTGGGAAGGGAAATGGAAGTGAAGGGAATGCGAAGATAGGAGAGGGAGAGTGAAGGGAAGGGAGAGTAGGGATGGGGAGGAGACTATGTGGGGAAGGGGACGAGGCGACGGTAGGGATAACGTAGGGAAAGGTGGGGAGGGTAAGAGGTGGGGAGACTACAAAAAGGTAAAATGAAAGGTCGGGGCATACGCCATGTGGCGCTTAGCCGCGGTGCTCATCTCCGTAACATAGGCCCTTGAGCCTGTAGCGGGTTATTCACCCAATAACCTAGGATACAAGGCCACTGCATCATCCAGGTCACCACAGTTATCTTCCGTTGGAGTTGCCCTGTGTCACCCTGGGTACTCAATTTACCTACCAACCCACAAAGGGTGGATGGACACCTGAGTCAAGTGGCCCCAGCTGCCCGCACCAGGAATCGTACACTGGCGCTAACGGGCCGGCAGCTTCACAGTCAGCGATGCTAACCACTCAGCCACCGCGAGACTACAAAGGAGTACAAAAAATAAGAAAGCAACAGAATCAATAGCTTTTCGAGGGTAGAGAGAAAGCTACAACTAAGAGAATGCTACCTAAATCTGTGATAATTATGAGGGTAAGGATGGGAAAGCAGGTGAGAAAGGGAGCGAAGGGGAAGGTAAGGAGGGGAGAGGAGTGAACAGAGGGGAAGGGAGGGTATGACAGAAAAGAAGGGAGGGCATGAGGGGAGAGTAAGGAGAGGGAAGAATGAGGAAGAGAGAAGACGAAGGGGAGGATGGAAGAGTCAGGGGAGGGAAGAATGAGGAAGAGGGGAGAATAAAATGGGGGAGGGAGGAGTGAGGAAGAGACAAGTGTGAGGGGAGGGAAAGGGAACAGAGGGGAAGGGAGAGTAAGGGGAGGGAAGGGGAACGGAGGAGAACTGACAGTAACGGGAGGGAAGAATGAGGAAAAGGAAGAATAAGAAGAGGGGAGGGGTGGGGAGAGTGAGGGGAGGAAAGAATGAGGAAGACGAGAGAGTTAGGGGAGGGAGGAGAATGATGGGAGGGAAAAATAAAAACGGGAGGGTAAGGGGAGGGGAGGGTGAGGGGAGTGGAGTGGACGAGAGGGGAGAATTAGCAGACTGGAGGGTAGTAAGGGGAGGAGATGAGGGGAGATATTAGCGTATAGGTAAACAAGTGAGGGTCGCCGAGGGGAGGTTGGGCGAAAGCCAGAGAGAGAGAGAGAGAGAGAGAGAGAGAGAGAGAAACACCCCTAATACTCAACCATAACACCACTCACAATGTGCCATCCTTTGCATATAATCACAAAGTAGGCTTTTGTGTCCAAGTGGTGGCGTTTGAAAGTTTGGAAGTCTGCTGGGGGATAAGGCATGTGTTGGCATGGGGTACGTGGAATACCCTACTGGACCCGTACGTGTTCTGACCATGTTTTGTAATACCTGAAGGGCAACTGATCCGAAGGGCAGAGGGTCATAAATTTCTGTAAGGGAAAAAGTGAACCTCCCCCACCCAATCCTTCACGCATGGGTAAAGTGTGAATATGGAAATCGGTGGTGCTGGAATGGCTGTGTACTTGAGTGAGTGTGACATCATGGAAGCATCAATAGGGAACACCTGATAACACATGAAAGGACACACTACCACAGCCTCGTAAAAGTCCACCCCCAGGTAGAGGGTTATCGGAAGACGCAGGTGAAGTAGCCCTAATCATACAAACGCCTCTCATCGCCCTCCCTATACCCCGGAAGGAAGATGGCGGGCTGCAGGAGGGAGAGGGGTAACTTCAGCCTACAGTCCACTGGGTTCACATTCAGATAAGCCTCGTATTGCAACTACTACTATTACTACTACTACTACTACTACTATTCCGCTCTACTGACCCTTCCATCAGAGGCAAAATAAGTCGTATTCATAAAGGATCTTAACAAGCCGTTGAGAATGAAGTCTACAGATGTTAATTATTTTTTTTTACGTTGTTATTCGCTGTTATTAGTGTCTGGTTATGAAGTGCTTGGTAGCTGTATTAATTAAGAAAAGAAAAAGGGAGAGAGAGCGAGAGAGAGAGAGAGAGAAAGAGAAAGAGAAAGAGAAAGAGAGAGAGAGAGAGAGGGTAGGCTATATCAGGACCACACCCGCCACACGCCAGAATAGCCACACCTAACTCACTCACTCGCACTCTTTCCCGTTCACTCTTACGCACTCACACTCTCTCACACTATCTCGCGCAGTCTCACTCACTCTTGTACTCACACTCACGCACGCAGTTCCTCTCTCTCTCCCTCTCTCTCTCTCACACACACACACACACACACACACACACACACACACACACACACACACACACTCAAACAATCAGCTCATTCACTCACATTCTTACTCACTAACTACTGACAAACTCTCATTTACAGAGTTGGTCAGAAAAGGGGTGAGAATTTGGACAGATCGGCTCTCTCTCTCTCTCTCTCTCTCTCTCTCTCTCTCTCTCTCCCTAAATACTCATAAAATCGTTCACTGGCTCACGTCTACTCGCTCTTCCAATCACCTGCTCATACACTCAATCATTCATTTGCTCACTCACACACTCACTCGCACGCAATCACTCGCACACACAGTTATCCACTCACTCGACGCTTCATTGTTCCGTCGCACACTCAATCGCACACTCACTCACTGATCGATCACTCACTCCACCACTCTCATTTACAGTCACCCACTCATTCACACTTAGTTGACGTTGTTAGCATAATGGTCGTTCATTCATTAATTCAGTCAATCAGTCAGTTAGTCAGTCAGCCAGTCAGTCAATCAGCCAGCCAGTCAGTAAATCAGCCAGTCAGTCAATCAATCGGCTGGCTCATACAATGCAGCTGGTCTTAACGGCACCCAGTCAATCAGATACAGTCGGTGAAGTGCACATGAAGGAAGCTAAAAATGGGGGTAAGTAGGCAGTATGAGGTGTTATGGCTGGATCAGTGTGTGTGTGTGTGTGTGTGTGTGTGTGTGTGTGTGTGTGTGTGTGTGTGTGTGTGTGTGTGTGTGTGATCTTCCCATATACCACCCCATAAAGGATCAGTAATGGCCACTACACACACACACACACACACACACACACACACACACACAGATACGTAGGTAGGTAGGTAGAGAGAGAGAGAGAGAGAGAGAGAGAGAGAGAGAGAAATATTCAGTACGATATTAGGCATGAGCGAGTCTTTATTTATCCATAAGTAAAATCACACGGGTACTTATGTTTATTTTTAGACTCACAGCACACTATTTTGTTCGGCTGGGAAACATCCTAAAAGCCAAAGGGTTAAGAACTTTTTTTTTTATATAATAATCGTATAAGCAATAAAAAATTGAAACTGTTCGCAAAGATGAAGATGATGAAATTGATAACCCCACCAACAACAGGATCAAAATCAATTACCTACATAATAATACTATAGTGTTCTGTTTCCTCATTCTAGGCATTTAAGGTGAGTGACCAGTAGCTCGTCCCTGAGTGGCTTTATGTGAGCACTAAATTCTAACACTCCTCGGCTTTAAACTTTTATGGCTCACATCTGCTTGGACGGCCTTGACCCACTACATCACCACCTGCCGCAATACTATTTATCTAAAAACTATTATTAATGCTTCCACCACCACCACCACCGTCACTGCTACTACTACTGTTGCTGCTGCTGCTACTACTACTACTATTACTGCTGCTACTTGTAATACTGATACTAATAACAAAACTGCTTCTAATAATATTCATCATCATCATCATCACCGCCAACACCACCGTCACCACTAGCCTCTTACTCACGAAGTAGGGTACACCTGTCGCCCGCTAATTAATTTCCGTCCACATCACACTCACCTGCAAAGAAAAATAAACCTTACCAAATAGAAATTTTTAGTCATGATATACGCAATATTAACTTTGACTACCAGATGACCTCTTTTAATCTTATTTTTATATGATACCTCAAGACAGTTTCATTTATATATTTATTTATTCTTTATCTACTTATTTTCCTTTTTTACTCAAGAAGGACTTAATAAACATGAGCAGCAGACATGGGTAGCCTGCATGCCGAATATTGAGACTTTACCAATGAGTACTCCCTCGTGTTCTCAGTTTTCACCACTTCACTTTGATGACGCATTTCTTAATCTTACTATATCCTGACGACTTTCTTCAGCTTACTAAACACTTTTCAAAATGCACAGGTTACACAAAGCCTACATTTTCTCCTGCTCTCCTACGGGGCTCTCCAAGGCTGAATCAAATCGTCTGGTGGCAGCAAGAATAGAACAGATACTGGTATTACGTCCACGACCTGAAGGAGTTAATAGGTGACATTAGTGTGTGCAAAATCTATAGTTCTTTTATCTTAACCTGGCCAAGATTTTCGTCATTTCGCGGCTAATTTTACATGCAGTGCCAGAATAAGACAGTACAATGACTCTTACATTCTTTCCGTAGCACTTCTTCATGACTAGTATCATATTCTAGCGTTAATCTCTTGCTACAACTCAGCAATTGAGAGATGGAATTTTAGGCCAAGTTAGAGTAGATGGAGTATAGTATGGTCTTGTCGATTCTGCTTCCTTGAAGTGGATATAAGAGTGCCAGATGAAGACCATGATTACAATTATTATAAGTGCTATAGATACAATTAGTTTTTTTACTCAGGTCGGTAATTATAATACTAATATAAACAGATATATGGGAGGACAGTAAGATACGGTGGAGAGAGAGAGAGAGAGAGAGAGAGAGAGAGAGAGAGAGAGAGAGAGAGAGAAACAGACAGACAGACAGACAGAAAGAAGACACTACTTATCACATAACACAACGGTTACTCTCCCACGCTCTCCCTCACTCTCCCACGCACTTTCAAGCTCTTCCACGATCTCTCACCCCAATAAACGCTCCCCACCGCAATCCAACGCTCTTTTCTCCTTTCTCACGCACTCCTAAACTCTCTCGTAGTGTCTGTTTGTCTTTCCCTTTCTTCGACTCTCTCTCTCTCTAGCGCTTTCTCACGCCAGTAAAGTCTTCAACGCTCTTCTTTACAAAACTTACTAACACTGTTTGTCTGAAGTAAGAAAAAGTGGCGTCATCGGGCTGAAGGGATACAGATCAAACACTCGTCCCGAACTGTACATCAAAACTGGCATTATTAGTCATATATAATTTTATCTTTATATTTCCGTCCAGTTTCTTACCATGCATCAATTTACAAACATATAAAATTGTACAAATATACTTATCAGCCGGCCACACACACACACACACAAACTGATACATACTTACACAAATATACTTAGCAGTCGCACCCCTGTTTACTTACGAGAGGTATTTCCTGGATGTGCATTCGCTCACTCACTCACTCACTCATTTTCTCGGTACCGTAGCTCACTAACTTCCTCAGGGTCACTATCTCGCTCGTTCACTCACTCACTCATTCTATCACTCCCTCGCTCCCTCACTTTCACCTCCTCCCTCAGTCATTCCCACCAACTCACTCATTTGCTCATTCTCATTCACACACTCACTCAAAGATATACTTATTTATTCATATCTCATTCTCTCTAAATCTTCACTCTAACGCAAAAACTCTTGCAATCAGGCATCTTCCTTTCCTAGCTGGCAGTAACACTCAGTACATTTCGTCACATCTCTCTCTCAACTCACTCTTTCACTCTAGAATATGATTACTCACACTCACAATTTTAATGCACCTTTTTCTTGGACTCTGTATTGAAAAATTTTGTTACATCATCATCATCATCATCATCGTCACAATCGTCATCACCATCATGACAAAATTTCCTACAGTATCAGACAAGTGGACAGGAAGCATAAAATAAAAAGAAAATACATCAGAGGAAGTAAAGTAATTAACAGAGTCATAAAATAATCATCATCATCATTATTATCACAATATACACACTAACACACACTCATGCACATTCCATTTAGATTACGCTCCAATTAACACACTCAAGCCTCCCCCGCCCACACAAACACTGACCAATATTTCATTTCACACACACACACACACACACACACACACACACACACACACACACCCTTGCTGTTTTTATTTCACAGCGCCAAAAAGAACACCTCGCTATTTCCGTGTTCCATTCCAGAGTCAAGCCACGTAACCCAAGCCAGCCTTTGTTCTCCACGCCTATAAATAACTTCAAATCCACCTCTATCTCTAACGCTACTAGGATTATTTCTTGGCTAAAAAAATCGTCTTCTCTTAGTCTGATTAAGATTCTCTCTCTCTCTCTCTCTCTCTCTCTCTCTCTCTCTCTCTCACACACACACACACACACACACACACACACACACATATACACGAGGTAAACAAACACACCACGTGGCCTTTGTGCACGTGCTTTAAGCCAATACCACGTGCAGCACAACACGTGGTAGAGTTGCTTACACGCGCTTACAAGCTCTCTCATTACTCCATTTCCTCCTCTTGCACATCATCTCTCCTCCCCCTCCCCAACGTATCTTATCCTCCTCCCCCTCTTACATACCTCCCTCCCCCTTTTCTCCCCTCCCCTCCCCTTTTATTCTCAACCTATGCTTCTCCCTACCTCCTTGTTCTCTTCCCTTCCCTATTCCCACGTACTTGCTCATTTATTTATTCATCACCGACTCCTCCTTCACTCACCTACCCCCCTCTACCCTTACCCACCCATCTGTACTCCTATCCCTCTCCATCACTACCCCTCCTACTCCACTATCCCCTATCCCTTACCAACTTATTACCCTCCCCTCTCCCTGACCCTCCTCCTCCTCCCCCCTCCCCATAACTACTTACACCCATCAGCCTCTTACATTGACTCAGGGCCACTCTCTCTCTCTCTCTCTCTCTCTCTCTCCTTTCCCCTCCCGTTTCCCATACCTCATCCCGCTTTACTCCTTCACCTTCCGTCGAAGGGGGTGAAGCCTATGGGGGATTCGGAAGAGGTCAAAGGAGTCCAAAGATGTACAAATTAAAGCAAACAGCAACAGACCACGATAGACTCGAGGCACAAACGGTGAAACAGACGACAGTAATAAGATGGTGCAACAGTGTAGGTTCTGTTTATCTGACTGTTGTGGATATATACCGGTATTATATTCGCAGAGTCCATCATATGGACTAAGTTTCTGTCAGTGGAGCCTCGGCCCCACTCCAGAACGTCTCCTGAACGTGAGGCCAGTGCCAAAGCGACTAAGCCACCGTGTTTTACTCGCCTTCCATCCTCTTCCGCTCCTCTCCTCCTCCCTCCCACCCCTCTTTTCCTCTTTAAGCGCTGTCTCCTCTTCCCTCACTATCTCCCTTCCTGCCTCTCTGCTAGCTTTACCTCTTACCCCCTCTATCCTCCCTCTCTTTTCTCTCTTTCCTCATCTCTCCCTTCTCCTCCTACCTCTCCCTACATCTTGTCTATTCTTTCCTTCTTCCAAATATCTCCTGCCTCCCCCACCCCTCCTTCCTTCCGTCCTCCTCCTTTTCTCCCTTACTTCATCCCTCCTCCCCCTCCCCCTCCCCCCTTCCCCCTACCCCAATCCTCTGCTTCTTTCACCACCTCCTCCACCCATCTCTCCCTCCCCTCCCTCCCGCCTTCTCTCTTCCTGTTGCAACTCTTTTTCAAAACAAATACGTAATATTACTCAAGTCACAGGCATGCCGTCCATCTGTTTTTAGACACACACACACACACACACACACACACACACTGATGCTTACATACACTTACTATACATATCGACGTACACACACACACACACACACACACACACACACACACACACACACACACACACACACATTCCTCCATAACGTTGCTTAAGCAGGCGGGAAATACTGAAACCTACTTGAATCCTCTTAAAATGAACGATGAAAAAAAATATAAATATATATATATATATAATATTTCATGGACTGGGATAATGTTAAGAAAAAAAAAAGTTCTTAGATATCATTGTAAAGTGATTATTTTTTTTAAATCACCAAAGTAATTTACTTGTCTAAGCACTTGGAATATTAGGCTATTCTTTTCCCTCTCTCTCTCTCTCTCTCTCTCTCTCTCTCTCTCTCTCTCTCTCTCTCTCTCTCTCTCAATACATAAATGGCAGCTCTCTATACTGGTACCGAATTTTTGAAGACTCACCCCATCTATTTATTAATAATAATAATAATATTATTATTATTATTATTATTATTATTGTTGTTGTTGTTGTTCCTGTTGTTGTTGATGATGTTATCTCTTACCCTCACCCTTCTTCTCTTACTATTGTTTCCCCTCTTCTGTTGTTTATACCCTAACCATAAATCATCTTCCTTTATTATTCTTATTATTATTATCATCACTCCCTCACTCCTCATCTCTCTCTCTCTCTCTCTCTCTCTCTCTCTCTCTCTCTCTCTCACATGCCTCTCTTTCGTCTCTGAGTCATTCCTTCTTTTTCTTACATTCTCTATCCCTCTTCTTCTTACCATTTCCCTTCTTCTTCCCCTTACTTTCCCTTCCTCTTTTCTCTTTAAATATGACCATCTTTCGCCTATCTCTTCCCCTCAGTTTTTTTTTCTCCTGCTCTTTCTCTACCCTCACTTCTTGCCCTCTCCCTCTTCCTTCTTCTCACATTCCCTTCTCTTCTTATCCTCCCTTCTTTCGTTTCTCTCTTTCCTTCTCTCTCTCTCTCTCTCTCTCTCTCTCTCTCCTTCGCGAACCGCCGGACCCTCCTTCGCAGAACCGGGCCATAAAGTCATACTAGGACTGCCTGTGTCTGTGTCCCTTCGCTAAACCACCGTGAAATGTAGTCAGACCTTTCTCCTAATGTATCCTTTCTCTTCCCTTTCTTTTTTTCTCACTCCCTTCTTCTCTTCTTCCACTCTTCTCCCTTCCCTTCTCTCCTCTTCATATCCCTTACATCCCCCTTTCCATTCCCTTCTGTTATACTCTCCTCTTCCTTCTCTTCCCTTCCCTCTTACCCTCGACTCTTCCTCTTCAGTCCACTTCTTTCACCGTTTACTTTTTCTCGCTTCCCTTTCTCTTCCCTTCGTTTTTCTCACACACTTCCTCTCCCTTACCTTCTCTTCCTTCTTTCTTAATACTCCTTTTCCTTCGCGTCCCCGCTTCACCTCTTCCTTAATCTCTGCTACTCTTTCCTTCCCTTCTCTTCTCCTCCTATTTCTCTCCACTCCATCTTTTTTTTTTCCCCCACCTTCCAGTCTCTAAGAATCTGTCTCTCTCTCTCTCTCTCTCTCTCTCTCTCTCTCTCTCTCTCAACACCACCACATTCCAGGGTCTGATCTTCCTCCCTCTCTTTTTCTTACCAGACTCCTGCTACTTCCTTCGCTGTACTTGTTAAACTCTTTCATCATTCTTTTCTCTCCTAAATTTATCTTCTTTTTTTTCAAACTCTTCTTATTAACACTCAGGCTCCTGTAATTAATTTTAAGATGAATAAAATAACTATCTGGATAAATGACAAGAGTTATCTCGACCATAAAGGGGTAAGTGATGATAGTGATAATATTCTCCGGCTCCTATAGCTCATTCTAGGCTGTTTTAAAATCCCTTGGGGTTAGCTAAATTAAAGGTCGTATTCTACTGTAGATGACGCAGAAGGCCCGTAACACCTATCCATTTGCTATTTATTCTATTTATTAAACTTCAATATTCTCCTTTGTGTTATTTAGGCTATATCGGTACAATGTCATCATGGTTTCTGTACCAATAATATAGATAAGGATATTGAGTGGTACCGTGCAGCATAAATCGCTACGGCAGAGGCGTTACGAATCCTCCTCTGCTACTTAGAATACCAAGATCATGTAAGGGTTAATCTTCTATCAGTTATAATTATTTTTCCTTAACTCTCAACCTTCTCTTCTTATCTATTATCACCTCAAAAATTTCTTCTCTCCTTTTTTTTTCTCCTCTCTACCATCCTCTTCTTATATTATCTCTTCTTCCTCGTCCTCAATTTCTTACCTCTTCTTCCCTCTCCCCTCTTTTCTACATTCTCCAGTCCCCTTCCCTCTTCTCTTCCTTCTCCCCCTTTCTTCGTCCTCATCTTCCTTCTTAACTAACTCTCCTCTTAAAACGACTCATTTTCAATTTTCCTCTCTTCCTTCCCACTTCCTCTTCCCTCCTTTTATTTTCACTTTCCCTTCCACCTTTTCTACATTATCGCCTAACCACTTCTCTCTCTCTCTCTCTCTCTCTCTCTCTCTCTACATTTCTTCTTTCATCCATTTTTGTGTCTTTCCCTTATCTCCACTCCTCTTTCTCCCTCCCCTCCCTTATCTCTCTTTTCCTCTCCCTCTTCGTAACACTCTCTCTCCTTCCTCCACATTCCTCCATCCTATTTGGTCCTTTTTCTCTTCTTTTCTTCCTCCTCCTCCTCTTTCTCCACAACCAAGCTCCTCTCCACTTCTCAGTATCCTTCCCTCTTCTCTTCCCTCCTCCTCCTCTTCTCCATAACCTTTCCTCTTCTCCTCTCCTCTCTTCTCTCCTCTCCTCCACCTCTCCACTTCCCTTTATCCTTCCCTCTTCTCTTCTTTACTCCCCCCCCCCAAACCGCCTCTACTCGACACTACTGTTACAACACTACACATGTGGAACAATTTATGGGGGGTTACTTCCCACTACTAAACCCCCTCCCCCCTCCTCTCTCTCTCTCTCTCTCTCTCTCTCTCTCTCTCTCTCTCTCTCTCTCTCTCTCCATCTATCTATCTATCTATCTACATCTCTCTGTACTTGTATTTTCTCTCGATCCTCTTCTCTCTTATTTTATTCTATCTACTCTCCAGAACTGCTCTCTCTCTCTCTCTCTCTCTCTCTGACCAAGATGATGCTACTAAGTGAGTCAGTGTGTAAGTCCGGGAGGGGAAGGGGTAGTGGTGGGGGGATGGGGGAGGGGTAGTGGTGGGGGGAAGGGGGAGAGGGAAGGAAGGCTTATGAATGAAAGGATGAGTAAAGGGGAAAAAACGTGAATGGGCGGGGAGGGAGAGAGAGAGAGAGAGAGAGAGAGAGAGAGAGAGAGAGAGAGAGAGAGAGAGAGAGACCCCTTTCGTCAGACGGCGTGACAGCCACTTCATGTTTCGGATTGCGGTACCTCTCTCACTTCCTCTCTCTCACTTTCTCACAATCTCTCTCTAAATCACCGCCCCACATACTCTTACATAGGCCTAATTGACATATCTCTTTCTTTACTCAATTGGACAATTATCTCTCTCTCTCTCTCTCTCTAAAAAAAAAAATCACACACACACACCCACACACACACACACACACACACACACACACACACATAAGTAGATAGGTTGGTTGGTAAGAAGGCAAGTGGGTTGGTAGGCATGATGGTGGTAGCTGGTTGGTTGGAAGGAAGGAAGGAAAGACGAAAGGAAGAAGGGAAGGTGGGAATATAGGCACGTAGGTACTAAGTAGGTATGTAAGTAAGCTGGTAGATAAGTAGAAAGGGAGGCTGACATGTAGGTAGGTAAGTAGGTAGGTCAACAGAGAAACAGGTAGGTATGTAGGCAGGTAGTAGGGAGGCTGATAGGGAGAGAAGGTTGGTGGTAGGGATGCACGTAAGACAGATGAGGATGATGGCATGATAGGGAGGGAGAAAGGGAGATAAGAATACAAGGGTGAAGGGGAAGGGAGGGATGAGAAGAAAAGGAGGGGGAAAGAAGAATGGAGGGAAAGAGGGTGGGAGGAAGAAGGGAGATAATAATGCAAGGCCGAAGGGATGATTATGGAAGGAAAGGAGAAGGAATAAAGGAAACGGAGAGGAAGGGAGAAGAGAGAGAAAAAGAGTGGGAGGGTAAATGGGAAGAGAGTGGAGAGGAAGGGAGAAGAGAGAGAAAAAGAGTGGGAGGGTAAATGGGGAGAGAGTGGAGAAAAAGGGAAAGAACAGAAGAATGAGAGAAGGAGAGCGGGAAGGATGGAGGGAAGGGACAGAAGAGGAGACGCGACAGGAGAGATGGAAGGAGGGAGGGAGGAGGGATGAAAGGGAAGAAAATAGAGGAAGGAAGGAAGGAGACAGGGAGAGGAGGAGGAAGGTAGGGGAGACCAGGATAAAGGACAATAAATTAGACAGGATTCGTTACTGTGATTGTCGTCTGCCTCTCTACATTAACCAGGTCCTCTTGCTGTTGTTATTCTTGTTGCTGGAATGATGATGTTGGAATGCTGATGTTGTTAACACTGTTGCTTTTATTATTATTTTGGTTATTTTTAGTGATGCTGCGTCTTGTTTGAATGTAGTTGTTATTTTTGTTATTGTATTTGATGATGCTGGAAAAGTGTGGGGGAGTGGGGGTGGAATGTGTTTGACTGTGGGGCGATGTGTACTGTGTGTGTGTGTGTGTGTGTGTGTGTGTGTGTGTGTGTGTGTGTGTGTGTGTGTGTGTGTGTGTGTGTGTGTTTTGTACTTTGTGTGCGTTTGCGTTGTGGTTTACCCTTCCCCTGTACTTTTTTACCTCTGTACAAAGGAGTTAATTCACAGTGTTCAGGGACAACTTAATACATGGTTCAGAGTCCTGTGGTTCCCCTTTGTGCCGAGAAATACAGAAGTTGTGTACGGATCATGTCACCTGTTGGGTAGGGCTACAATACTAGACTCTGTTTCACTCTAACTTGGCCTAAAATTGCCATCTTCGTCTTGAATGCTGAGGTATAACAATGTGATGCCAGTCACGAAGATGTGCCATGGGAAGGATATAGAGACGCAGTATTGCCTTATTCACTTATCAAACTACGTGAAATCAGCTGATAATGGACAAATATATGGGTCAGCTTAAGATAAAAGGACTATATCTGCCCGACACATTTCTCGAGACTAGGGAAGCTCAAACAGACTGAAGTAATGACAAGGGCAAGACAGTATTTATGGCAGGTCGGTGGGCTTAGGGAAGAGCACCAAAGCTATACTCTTTTTAACCTAACATGCATCGGATTTTCGTCCTTTTGTGGCTTATTTCATGTAGTTCAATGGCAGAATAAAGATAATACTCCAGCTGCACATCCTTTTCGTTGCACTTCCTCGTGACTAGCATCATATCTTAATGTTAATCCACTGTTCTAACTCAGCATTAATGATGGGCAGATTGCAATTTTAGGCCAAGTTGGAGTAAACCGGGTCGAGATACAACACATTAAATTCTAAAACCATTTCCCCTATGGACCCGGGATCCCTGACTTTTTTTTTTCTTTTTTTTAGTAATATGATCCCTCTGTCACACCTCGCCTTAAATTCGACGTGTGTGTTTGTGTTGTGCTGCGTTCTTGCAATTAGCATGTGTTTGGGTGAAGGTACGTGTGTGTGTGTGTCAGTGCCTGCACGTGTCCTTTTGTACTGTATTGCTTTGAGTTCCTGTGAGTGCTAAGTGTGCTTGTGTCTGTGCCTGCATTGTGTTGTAGTGTGTTCGTGTGTATGTCTGTGTTGTGCTGTGTTGCGTTCATGTGGCTAGTATGTGTTTAGGTGATGGTAAGTTTGTTTCTGTGCACGCGTTGTGTTGCGGTGTGTTGTATTCATGTGTGTGTCTGAGGGTCTGTGTGTGCTTGTTGTGTTGTTCTGTGTCATTAGTACGTGTTGCTTGTGTGATGTTGTGTTTGTGTTGTGTCTGTGTCTGCTATCTTTGCTATGATAAACTGGTACTCGCTTTTATGTTGCCATGGCTACGCTGTTGACTGTTAGAGATACAATGTCGTTTTTGTTCTAATCATTGTGGGGGGGGGGGAGATAAGAGAGAGGGTTAGATAAGAAAGAGAGACAGGTAAGCGAAAGAGGGAGGGTACAGATATCGCCTGTCGTGATAGAGTGTGATTCTAGATAGCCACAATTCTTGCTCACCTCAGGTACCCACATAGTTTCATTCACTTCAGATAACTCTGACAGCATAACACCGCCAATTCTCCGCCGACCGCTAAAACGTGAAATGATAAGCAATCCTAACTGAACTCCAACTTAACCAAACCTACCCTAACCAAACGTAACCTCACCCAACCTAACCCGATCCACTCTAATTCGTCTCAATCTAACCCAACCTAGTCTAGCCTAGCCATCCCAACCCAACTTAGTCTTTCCTAATTTATTCTGTTCTCGTCTAATTTAATCCTTCCCAAATTAACCCAAATAATTCAACCCAATCCAGTCTAACCTAACATAACCTATCTCGAATAAACATAACCCGTCTCATCCTAACCTAACCTAATCTAACCAAGCATAGTCCACCCCAACCCAAACTATCCTATCCAACTTTATTTAATCCTACCCTCGTCCAAAATAACCTGAACCAATTAAATCCAAATGAACCTAACCCAACGCACCCTAACAAACCCTAGACAAACTGATATGTCGGATGTACTAAGGAATTTCAGATGCTTAGGTACTTCTTAAGATACCCATATTTTCTTAGCTATTTAGGATACATTTTCTAACATTAAATACATAACTACACATATATTAATACCCACTTCATATCTAAAATACCTTTATGTATAATACCCACACATTTTCATAATACACACATACACACGATATACATACAACATACACAGGCCATAAATGCATTATTATCTCCCCTCCTCCAGCACACTCTCTCTCTCTCTCTCTCTCTCTCTCTCTCTCTCTCTCTCTCTCTCTCTCTCTCTCTCTCTCACACACACACACACACACACACCTCCCCTCTTCACACAAACACACACACACATTCCCCTTTCACATACACGAATAAACACACACATCCCCCAACACACAAACCATCCCCTCCCTCTCACACGTACACATTTCCCCCACCCTCTAATCCCCCCCCTCCCAAACACACACCTTTACCTAGAAGGGTTAAAATACACAGCCAAGCAACACTACCAGGGAACTAGGCCAATCACGTCTCTCTCTCTCTCTCTCTCTCTCTCTCTCTCTCTCTCTCTCTCTCTCTCTCTCTCTCTCTCTCGTGTGTCGCCTTTTATTTTTCTGCTTCTTGTCTCCCTCTTGTACATTATATCATACATTTTTATTTTACCTCTTCTTGCTATCTTAATTCCCCCCCCCCCTCTCTCTCTCTCTCTCTCTCTCTCTCTCTCTCTCTCTCCACCTACTTAATGACCTCCTCTTCGCTTTACTTCCTAATGTCTATTCTCGAAGGCTTAGACGACTTCGTAGAACCACCTCCTCTGCGATTTATTTAGCACAGCACACAATATCCTCTGACGATGTCAATGTTAAATAGACACCAGTACGATACGAGTGTTTACCCTTTCATGGTTGGAAGAACTCTAGTATTCTAATATTCTTGTCAACGTCGTGTCATTGTATTCAGCCGAGACTGGATCACATAAGCCTGTTTTAATGCTGTCATCCACTCACTTGATGTAGCGCTGCCTACTTTTTTCTTTACCTTTATCTTTTTTTTTTATTTTTTCCTGTCTGCCCTCCTCTCTTCCTATTTCTCCCATCTTTACCGCCACTTTTTATTACTTTTCTTTCCTTTCAAGGTGGCTTTTCATTCAGTGATAAGCCAAATGGTTTCCAGTAAGCCAAGAAAACATTTACGGCGCTGGGTGGTAGCCATATAACCAACCCATACGTGTTCCCTACGTGTCAACAAGTGGGTTGGCAGCGGATTAGTGCCCCTCCCCGTTAAACAAATAACTCAAGGTCCAACGGCCACCCCTTAAAGGATTATGGTATCTGGCTATAGATAAATAGATTGACAGACATTTAACCTTCTCATGGTAGGGACAACTCCAATACTCCAGCTAGCGCCATATGATTTTATACGACTGAGAGGGAGTATACGAGCCTCAGAGTGCTAATGCGTCATATGTACAATAAATCGCTAATGAAGACGTGTTACTAAATCTCCAAAGATGCTCAGAATACGACCTGAAGCCCAAAATATAGAAATCCGGGGCCCCTCACCACGCACAGCCCCCTGCTCAACACGCCATTATGCTCGCTGAGTGTTAGTGTTTACATAATCTGGCCCGCTGATTGGCTGTCCGCGCGTGTGTGGTCCCGGCGGTAGGGGGGCGCAATACGGTGCCTGTTTTTATGGCCGCTTTTCCGTCGTATTTCACTCACGTCCTCGTGTTTGGATGCTGTTTTATTAATCGTATTTCATTGTTCGGACCCGTGTTCACTTTACGTTTGTCTCTTATCTCACTCTGCGATGGTGTTCTCTCACTGCGGTATTTATTTTCCAGAGGGTCAGGTTTCATATCTACAAACGTTCTTGACCTTAAGCTGTGTATATGAGCGTTTGTTTGATCCTAAACTTATCTTCAAAGCCAAACACTGCGGACCGAAACAAGATTAAATATTAACGTTAAAATATCACACACAAAACTGTCGTATCACACTCGGCGATGGTTTTCTCAATGTGGTATTTATTTTCCAGTGGGTCAGACTGTACATTTACAAACGTTCTTGAGCTTAACTTGTGTATAACAATATTTGTCTGGACCTATACCTATATTGTAACTCAAATATTTCACAGTCAAATTACACTGATCACTAACATCAAACTACAAAGCATAATTCCTCTATCTCATTCGGCACTATTGTTCTATCAATGCGCTACGGTATTATTGTCCAGTTGGCTAGGTCAGGTTTCACATTCACAAACGCTCTTGACCATGACGTGTCAATAAGACTGGCTATGTTTACTACTATCTTTCACTCAGAGAACTAACAAGCACTTAACAACGAAACTGGAATGAAAGTTAACGCAGAAGTTACGTCAAAACATAACAAATCATGATAATAATTGACGAAAAATGCAGGCCGACACGAGAAGGTATGTATTTCCTGCTGTGGAGACTACCGAAGCTGTGCCCAAGAATTCGTTTACATTGCCAGAAACCGTGTCAAAGCCTAATGAACTCTTGCTAAACAAAATTGAAGAAAAAATCCAAACCGGTGGAGTACAGTCTTACTTCATTAACTGGAGACCCTATTCATGTAGTTGCATTATCGGCCGCAACTCTGCGTTTGAACGAGTCCCGACACTGAACTGTTCTCTTAACCCCTAGTTGTCCCCGAATAAAACAATGGCAGTAGGAGAAATAAAATATGAAACGTCAATATGCTGCAAAGGCCAACAGAGAATTTCTAATCTCGCCAGTGTGAAGATTCTCCCCCGAGCTTTATGGGGTCGTTTGAAGGTGGTTCAAGGCAAAGAAGGTTATCGTACTACAGAAAGCAAGCACCGACTCGTAGGCCCAGCACACGGGACGAGGAGACATAATCGTACACTTAAACCTTCCATCGCAAAGTGGAATGCAAGGCCCAGAATTCTGATGGTTATTTAGGGAGTCTTGGTCATCAGCCATGGTCAGCCTACACCCATTACAGGGTACAGTCAGCAACGATATAGGGATGTCGAGCTTCGGAAGGTATCGTAAATACTGTGAGCTTAAATTTCAGTTCGCGATTTAAGGTTCAAGCACACAACCAACAGGCACAACACTCACACGACCAATAGGCGCAACATCCACACTGTCTAATCCCTCCCATTGCATGTTAATTTGCAGCCGCAGTGGGAGATGGGAGATACACACACGAGAGAGAGAGAGAGAGAGAGAGAGAGAGAGAGAGAGAGGCCTGCGTCTGTAGTGATACAAACTTCTCTTTTAGTGACTCTTAGGTAAGTCCCAAGTGGCCCCTTTGTCTTAATCTGAATGTATGTAGCCTACACCCAGATGATAATATGTGTGTGTGTGTGTGTGTGTGTGTGTGTGTGTGTGTGTGTGTGTGTGTGTGTGTGTGTGAAGTAACTGGTATTACAGTGTCCTGGACTAGAGACTACATTCACTACAGCAGGTTTGTTTTTATTGGACGGAACTGGGCTAATCCCACAACCTGAAGAGTGGGTCCCGGTTTCATGACATTCTATCTGCCTTATCTATGAAGTAACAAAGAATCTCAATGGTTATATACTGAGCAGATCAACCCTCCAATCTGACTACACTTGGCCATCAACTCAGCTGACTGGGGTTGGAGATTTCGTAGGCCTAGAACAAACACGCCACAGCAAACTTATGGTAAATTCACTATCCTAACTCGGTTTATTTATTTATTCATCTGTTTATTTCTTTATTTAGTTATTTATTTACTTTCTGAGGAAGGGAAATGAGGGTTTAGAATTTTTACACGTCTCATTACTTCGGCATAAATTTCAGTTAGGAAAGAAAAACTGCAATGAAGCGATTTTTGCTTATGAGGGAAGGACCGGGGTAAAAAAAGAAAAAGAGCAAAAATTTTTCAGTGTCTCTTGTTCTACCTACAAATCAAAATCGAGTTAGAAGATGGAGTTAACCGCAAATCTGTCTGTGAATCCGGGCACAATATTGCAAACGTCTATGAATCTGCGTGTCGGAAATCTAAATTATTACTTTGGGATGGCAGCAAAATCGTCCAACTTTTCCCACACAACAAAATATTACAGCTTCAAATTTCCCAACCAACTGGATCTCTACACTGGGAAACAGGGTGATCAATTTTACAGGGTGCACTGGAATATTAACCTCTTCAGTATTTTTCATCAAATTCTTGTTAGAAGTTGGCGTTTCAATACAGTTTTCTCGGGACCTCTTGTAGTGAGAAGATGGAGACTGCTTTTAACCCCTTCATTAACATGGTTATTTTCCAAACCGAATAAAATCGTCTGGAGGTTGCAAGCATAACTTAAAAGGCGTCACTATATTGAGGGTCTTAACAGTTTTTTTCTTTTAATTTGCTGTGAACTTACAAGCTAAAAAAACAGAAGCCTCCAAAAGTAGTTTATATTAGCTTTTTACTGAATATGAATGTCAAATTATATTCCTACTAGTTAACCTACTTACTTCGATAGTGCCTTTTCTTTTTTATTCATGCAACTTCCTGTTCTTCTTATCCCTGTTTGGGGAGGCCGTCCATAGTGCAGGAATTTAAATGAACGTGATTCTCAAACCCTGGCTGCAAGAGTCCCCTATGCAACATCGTTAAGCGGTACCAAGAATGAAATGTGTGTGTGTGTGTGTGTGTGTGTGTGTGTGTGTGTGTGTGTGTGTGTGTGTGTGTGTGTGTGTGTGTGTGTGTGTGTGTGTGTGTGTGTGTGTGTGTGTGCGTGCGTGCGTGCGCGCCTCTGTGCGTTTGCGCGCGCGCTCGCACCACTAAAGTAGGCCTGTCGTCACCTCCCTGGCTCTCGACCTCTCGGCACACGTCATGCACACAACAGGCATGCGGGTGCATACGCACACACGCACACACACACACACACACACTGGTGCAGTGGTAACGTTCTCGCTTGCCATCTGGTAGACGGGAGTTCGCGCCTCGCTCAGGTTGCGAAAAGTTTCACTGACGAAGTGGGTGGTTACTGTCCCCCTTGAGCAAGGGGACGGGTGTGTGCGTGTGTGAAGGTCACAGCCTTGCCCTTAGATCGGACTATATGAGCTCTCAGCTCCCTTCCGGGAGGGTAAAAGCTGACGATCACGACCATCAAATGATCCTGACCGACCCGGTGAATTACACACACACGACGCTAATCCTGACGAGATGGGCTTCGAACCCTTGTCCAGTACGGTTCCAGAGTTGCTCAATACCGCGTGACACCGTGATGAGGAGGGAGGGTCACGGCAAGAAACGGTGCCAGGAGGGTAGGGGAGGGAGGGAAAGTGAAGGAGGTTGCCAGGGAGGGTGGCACAAGGGCAGGTGAGTGCCATGGAGGGAGTGAGGGCGCCAGGGATGGAAGGGGGGAGGAAGGGTGCCAAAGAGGGATGGGGGAGAGGTGGTCGGGAGGGAGATTGCCAGGGAGGAAAGGAGGTAGAGAGGCTGCCAGGGAGTGGTGGAGGGAGGGAGGCCACCAGGGAGGGATGGAGGGAGGAAGGCTTCCAAGGAGGGATGGGGGAAGGAGGATGCCAGGGAGGAATGGGGAAGGGAGGGTGCCAGGGAGAGAATGACAAAGGGAGGTCGTCAGAGGAACGGAGGGAAGGATGGACAGAGGGAGGCTGCCAGGGAGGAAAGGATGGAGGGATGTGCCAGGGAGGGAAAGGTGCCAGGGAGGGATGGTTGGGACTTGGAAGGGAGGCTGTAAGGGAGGGAAGGAGGGAGAGAGGTTGCCAGGGAGGGAGGGAATGGAGGACGGTGCGAGGGTGCCAGGGAGGAAAGGAAGGAAGGTGGGAGGATGCCAGGGAGGGAGGGAAGGTGCCAGCGAAGCAGTGCCTGGTTTTGGCACTCGGCAGCAGAGGGGAGGGGAGGGGGGGAAAAAGGGAGGGGGAGGGGAGGGAAGGGGGAGAAGGGGAGGGGGAGAGGAGGGAAGGGGGAGAAGGGGAGGGGGAGAGGAGGGAAGGGGGAGAAGGGGAGGGGGAGAGGAGGGAAGGGGGAGAAGGGGAGGGGGAGAAGGGGAGGGGGAGAGGAGGGGAGGAGAGCTATGGCGGTGACGAGAGAGGCTTGGAAAGCGGGAGGGGAGGTGGAGTGAGGAGGGGATGGGGTGAAAATCAAGGGAAGGGGACGAAAGGGAAAGAGAAGTTGAAAAGACGGTGAGAGACGGAAGGTGAAGGGGCGGTGTGAGGAAAGAAAGAGGGATGGGGGGGAACAAAGGAAGAGGGATGGGGGAGTAAAGAAAGAGGGATAAGAGGGAGGAAAGGAAGAGGGATAGGGGAGAAAATAAACGTAAAACGGAAAGGGGGAGGGAAGAATTAAAAAAGAGGTGAGAGGGAGAATAAGTGAAGGAAAGCGGGAGGCGAGAATGAGGGAAAAGGAAAAAGGGACAGGGAGGTGAGAAGGAAGGGGGGGGGGCGAGAGAGGGAGGTGAGTGGTGAGAAAGAGTGAGGTAAGAAAATAAGAAGAGTGGTGAGAGAGGGAGAGGAGTGATGAAAGGCAGGGAAGGAGGGAGGGATGAGTGAGAAAGGCGCAAGGGAGTGGTGAGAGGTGAGGGGGAGGGGAGAGAGCTGGAGAGAAGAAGGAGGGATGGGTTAAAGAGAAGGGAAAGGGAGGTAAGAGAGGGAGGAGGAGGTGAGAGAAGGAGGGAAGAAAGAGAAGGTGGGGAAGGGACGGAGACTCAGAAGGGGATTTTAATACCTTGAATCATGTGCCTCTTACCTGTATGTGGGGGGAAGATTAAAATTACATGCGTTAGGGGGGAAAAAAATCTATTGACATATTTTAGGTCGAAGGGAAAGGTTAGAGACAGCGAGGTGGGGGAGGAGGAAGAAAGAGAGAGAGAGAGAGAGAGAGAGAGAGAGAGAGAATGTATTGCAGTTTATGTCGTAGAGAAGACTGTGTACACTGTTGTTGAGTTAGGTTAAATTGGCTCAGGCTGGGGCGAATATAGCATCTCAGGATGAAGTGAGTATAACATATTTACTCCTATATTTCCACACTCTTACCTCATCTGACCCCCACCCCCACCCCACTCACCAGTCCTACCTCCACACACCTGCCCCACCCGCACACACCTGCCCTACCCCAAACAACTGCCGCACTCTACACACCTGTCCCATCCCACACACCTGCCTTATTACACACCTTTCCCATCCGAGGCCGACTTTTAGCAACAGGTTCAAAGGCTTAAGTCACGAAGACAGCACATCGGCTAAGCGTCTCACGGGGTTTGCACCTACCTCACGTTGCAGTAGCCGATGGTCAGTGTTACTAGGAAGAAGGTAAGGATAAGAAGCTGAGAAAAAGATGATAAAGTGAGGAGAGAAGAGTGGGGGTGAATGAAGAGGGGCAGGAGGGAAAAGTGGAACCTGATGAGGGAAGGGGAGGGGTGGGTGAAGATGGGATATGAGAATAGGAGAAAAACAAAAAAAAGATACATTAAAAAAAAGAGGAATGAAGGGGAAGAAAGGGAAGGGAGAAGACAAGAATGAGGGAAGGGAGAAGGTAAAACTGAGGGAAGGGGTAAGGAGAGGGAAAGGGTGAAGGTAAGGAGAGGGAAAGGGAGAGGAGCAAAGAAGAGAGGGGGAAAGGGAGGGGAAGAAGAGGTAGGGGAGTAGGCTATGTTGTTGACGGGAATACGTGTAAACATGACATTCTCTCTCTCTCTCTCTCTCTCTCTCTCTCTCTCCTGTCATTCCCTTTTTTTTACCCTCATTCTGTCCCTCAGCACCCTCTTCATCTTCACTGCCCCCTTCCCCCTTCCCTCCCTCTCTTTCTCCCCACTGAGCTATACTTTCCTACCCCTAATTCATCACCATCCTCTCCCCCTTTCCTCCTCCCCCCTATTTTTCACTTCCACTCCCCTCCCATACTTCACGTACCTGTACCTTCCCTCCCATTATCCTACACCTTCCTCTCTCCTCTCTTTCTCTCCCCTACTCCATCCCCTTCCCTCCCCTCTCTCCTTTCACTATCCTGTTTTCCTTCAACACCCTTCTATCTATCCCCCCGCTCCTTATATTCCATCCTCTTCACTTCTCCCTCCCTTCCCTCCATCCTTTCCCTTTTCCTTTCTAATCTCTCCATTCTCTTTCCTCTGATTCTCATTTCTGCAGTTCCCCCATATCTAACTTCCCCTTCCCCCATCCTCTCTCTCTCCATCCCCATTCCACACCTTGCCTTTTCCCTCCCTCCCCCTATCCCCCTCCCTCCGTTCTCTTCCCTTCCCCTTCCCTACCTCCTAACCTTACCCTTCTCCCCTTCCCCTTGCCTTCTCCAACTAACGTCTGCCTCTCCAACCTCCTTCCCCCTCCCCTCTACTCCCCCTACCCCATTTCCCTCACTGTCTTCCCCACACCTCCCTCCCTCTACTCTCCTCCCCCTGCCCCTCCCGTCCACTTCTGCTCCCCGCCCCCCAGCAAGCAGAGAGAGGCAGTGCCAGGGCAGGGTTGCGGGTGCCAACAAGAGGGCCAGTGCCAGCCTAACCAGTACACTCAACAATAATAATAATAATAATAATAATAATAATAATAAAGGTGTTCCCGCGTTAATAATAATAAGTCCAAACTGTATCCCCATGTCCTCTCTTTCCTAGATAGTGATAATACTACATCTATGTCCTGTAATTCAATAATAATAATTAGAAGAAAAAGAACAACAATAATAAAATAATAATAATAATAATAATAATAATAATAATAATAATAATAACAATACTGATAATAATTTTACATCCGGTTACAAAAATAATGCTACTTTCGCGTCCTGTCATAATATAGTAATAATAATAATACGGACGTTTGTACTTGTTTTCCCTCATACGCCATACCAAGACCACCACTACACCTAATAAAAATAATAATAATAATAATAAATAAATAAATAATAATAATAATAATAATAAATAAATAATAATAATAATAATAAAGCTACTGCCGCGTCCTCTAACTTCCTCCTACTAACACCCTTTCAGAAGTATTTACCTGCAAGAATTTATTTAAGATGGACAGAATCGTTCGGTGATGGAGAGAAGAATATACAGAAAAGAGATTAATTATACTGTTTGTAGTTGTAATCTCCAACACACTGAGAGAGAGAGAGAGAGAGAGAGAGAGCATTTCATCCCGTGCCAGAATTACCAGCACCACACATATTTCACAACAAAAAAGTGTAAAAAAAAGTAAAAAATAAAATGTAATAAAATAAAAATTATATCCTTACAAAAAAAAAAAAAAAAAAAATCGACAATACATCTTGGCCAAAATACGGTAGTTTACGTTAAAAAAGATACAGCCTTATTTACTGATGTATATAAAAAAAAATCTTCAGCTCCATAAACGAAAATGACACACACACACACACACACACACACACACACACACACACATAACTGCCGTGCTGTTTAATGCTTCACAAGTGTTGAGTTTTAACTTTTGTCCAGGATTTCAAGATTTACGGTAATTTAAAGTTCACCCGTCATAGAAGAATGAATGTGGTAATAACACTTCTATAACTATTGGCATTAATTTCTTACCAATTTACCTATCTATCTACCTTTCTATCTGTCTGCATATAAACAAAGAAATGAATATACACACAATATATATAACAAACAAATAGATACTGTAGATAGAAAGATAGGTAGATGGATGGATAGATAGACAGATAGTAAAACAGACCAGACTTTAAACACAGGTGAGAGCTCGCTTCCAAGGTCCAGCAGTCTACCTATCCTCACCTTCACACGTCACCTGGCACGTAGGCACTAACACCCACCATCTCCGCTCTCACATGCTAAATATACCACAGCAACATCCAGCTCTGAGTGATTAAAAGGGGTGATTGCATGGTGTGGTAGTAGGTCCAAGTGGTCATCAGGGTAGTTGGCGATAGTAACGAAAAAAATTAGATAGAGTCACCAGCCAGACTGAAGGAGTGATGGTGTGTGTGTGTGTGTGTGTGTGTGTGTGTGTGTGTGTGTGTGTGTGTGTGTGTGTGTGTGTGTGTGTGTGTGTGTGTGTGTGTGTGTGTGTGTGTGTGTGTGTGTGAGGATGACCTTGAAGATACTCGCATTATAAAAACAAGATCTCGATGGGAATAAATTTGTGCAGTTTTTTTGTCATTTATTAAAGCGTCATTTATTTTTTTCACCTGGTGTAGGGTCGCACGTACTTCATCAGTCAGAGGGAAACTGTTAACCCTTGCAGTTCGATGACGTATTTTTCATATTCTTTTTATCTTCGAACTTTTTTTCCCCAGCTCTCAGAGACATTTCGAAGTGGAGTTACTTCATATTGGCCTCGTTTACCCTTTCACTAATACAGGATTTCTCAAAGTTGTAAAATATCGTCTGAAGGATGCAAAAATGAATAATTAAACCCGTTACTGGATACAAGAGGCTAATATCTTTGCTAAATTGACGTCTACTTTGTTCTCGCTCCCACAGGATGCTTATACTGTACAGATTAAGAGATGCGTAAATGAGGTAGGTTCAAAATAAAAGTCGAACAGGCCTATATACGAAGGAAAATGTGGCATGGAATCCTTCGAGGTGGTCCATAAATTACGCCACTCATTTCTCTTGTGTTTGAGGGACGGTTCACTCATCGCTACCAGTGTCTATAAATATCCTGCATCATTTTCGACGTCCCATTGCTCTTTTCATGCTATTTAGTGTCTGCCGTCACGAGGCGCCCACAGTATTCTCGCTCCCCATAAGAGAACACGAAGCCGTCCCTGCAACACACAAGATGGGGAGTGCAACAGAAAGACTACTTTGTGTAATCTTGGCTACCGGTGGGCTAAGGAAGGTATGAATGAGTTGGGATTAAAATTTACGCCGTATATATGGACGATGTGTGCATGGAAACAAACAAACAAACAAACAAACACACACACACACACACACACACACACACACACACACACACACACACAATGCTCGTGCTATGGGAATGAATACAAATATGGAAGGTGTATATCAAGACATCCAAATATATGAGAGATATATGATACAATACATACTGGCATAAGGTCAGAATACTCATATGTAAGGGGGGTAGCCTACATATGTGAGTGAAGCCACATACACGAGTACACCACATATGCTTCTGATATAGGGTAAATACACAAATCTATAGAAGATATATTACCTTTTACAGGGACCATATATAGGGGAGAAACAAGTAAGGCACACCACATATAAGATACGTATAAGGGTGGTATTGCCACATATATACCACTTATATGCTTTTGGTATGGTATGACGGTGGCCACACATCGTAAGTCATATACAAGGGACGTATATGTAATGAGAGTCACATATGAGGGAGGCATATGTAATGAAAGTAACATATAAGGGAGGTATGTGCAAGTAAAGTCACATGTAAGGGAGGTATGTATAAGGAAAGTCACATACTGTATAAGGGAGGTATGTTTAAGTAAAGTCACATATAAGGGAGATACGTGTAAGTAAAGTCACATATAAGGGAGGTATGTGTAAATAAATTCACATATAAGGGAGGTATGTGTAAATAAATTCACATATAAGGGAGGTATGTGTAAATAAATTCACATATAAGGGAGGTATGTGTAAGGGGAGTCACATATAAGGGAGGAATGTTAAGGTAAAGCCACATATAGACCACATGTGTGTCTGGTATGGCATGGTATGGACACATGCCTTCCACACACCAGATCAAAGACATTTCTACAAACACACCAGGATTACACGATGCCGACTGAGGGGGCGGGGGGAGAGTGAGGAGAAGGGGAAGGGGGAGGGAGGAGGAAAAGGGAGACAGCAAAAGAGGAGGTGAAAGGAAGGGAGAAGGAAGAGGAGTGAGGGGACTTAAGAGGAAGGTCGAGGAGAGGGAAGAGGGAGGAGGAAGAAATGGAGGGGGGCTTAAGAGAAGGGTTGAGAGGAGGAAGGAAGGAGGAAAGGGTAAAGATTAAAGGAATACAAAAGACAGCAAACAACAACAGACCTAACGTACTTTCAGGGCTGTTTGTTACAGAAAAAAAAAAAACTTCTCTACGATATCTAATTCTATGAAGATAAGGACAGCAAAGCAACGAGTCTTCCAAAACAACGACATTCTATATACCCGTATATATATATATAGATAGATAGATAGATAGATAGATAGATAGATATAGATATACTGAGAAAGAGCGGAAGTGTGTTAAAGGGATGAAAGAGGGGAAAATGAAAGCGAGGGGAAAAAAGGGAATGAAGCAGAGTTAAAAACGGCGAAGGTTAAGAAATTAAAAAAAAGTGGAGAGAGAGAGAGAGAGAGAGAGAGAGAGAGAGAGAGAGAGAAACTGTGTAAAAGGAGTGATGGGAGCAGGGGAAAGAGGGGTACTTTGATCCAGGAGCTTAACCTTCCCTTCCCCAAACATGTCTAACCCCCAATTCCCCCTCTTCCCTTCTCCTACCTTTCCCCCACCACCTCTAGTCTTTCCCCCTCCCTCACCCCCTCCATCCACCCTATCTCTCTCTCTCTCTCTCTCTCTCTCTCTCTCTCTCTCTCTCTCTCTCTCTCTCTCTCTCTCTCACCTGCCTCACGCCCCTTTCCAATTAAGCGTGTACAAATTAAGATCACGCCTAATACCTGGGTGGAGGCAGTGATCTCAGACAAGGGCAGGGGGGAGGGGGAGGGGAAGGGGGAAGGGAGGGGGGAGGGGGAAAGGGGGAAAAGGGAGGGGCAGGGGGAGGGAAGAAATGAGGAGAAAAGGGAGAGGAAAGAATGGGAGAAGATTTAAAAAGACAATAGGGAAGGGAGAGAGGGGCAGGCAGGGAGAGAGGAAGGGTGAGGAACAGGTAGAGGGGAGAAAAGGTGACAGGGAGAAGGGAGAATGGTAAATAGAGATGAGAGAGAGGTGGAGAGGGAGAGGGAAGAGGGGGATGGAAATAGGGAGGATGACGGAAGAACTGAGAGGGAAGGACGTGACCATGGAGTGGGGAAGTGGAAGGAAAGGAAGGAGAGGGGAGTGGAAAGAAAGAGAAGGGGAGGGTGACGGAAGGGGAGGCGGAAGGAAGGGGACAACAGGGGACGATAAGGGAAGGGGGAAAGGATTGTGGGAGAAAGAGGAGAGGAAAGGAGAGAGATGTGGGGTGAAAAGAGGGAGGGAATAGAGATGGGGAGAATAAAGGGGGAGGGAGGAAAGGGGGAAGATACCGATGAGGATGGGAGGGAGGGGAGAGGGGAGAAGGAGCACAGGGAAAGGGAGGTGAGGATGGGATGGATTCGTATAGAGGGAAAGAAACGAGGAAGATGGGAGAAAGGAAGGAAGAGAAGGAACGAAGGGAAGGGGGGGAGGAGGGACTGTGTAGAGAATGCGGAAAGAAAAGTATTTGAAAAGGAAAAGAGTGAGAGAAAGAGGATGAGACGGTGTGAGTGGAGGGAAGTGAGGATGTGTGAAAAAAGTGTAGAAACTGGAGAGAGAGAGAGAGAGAGAGAGAGAGAGAGAGAGAGAGAGAGAGAGAGAGAGAGAGGAGTGATAAGTCAGAGGCAGAGATAAAGCTAGCAGAAGAGAGGAAAAAGAAACTGTGGGGGAAAAGAAAGAGGGGAAAATTAAAGAGAGGGGAGGTGTGAGACAGACCACCCACTTCAAAGAGGGGAATTAGGAGGGGCTTAGTTCTTAGGGGAGAGGGGAGAGAGAAGAGAGGGAGGGGAAGGTGACTGATAAGAGAGTAGAAAAGAAGAGGAATCAAGAGTGAGGGGAGAGAGGGAGAACAAGTGTATTTTGAGGAAGAGGAAAATTAATAAAGAGCAGAACGAAGGTGTAAAGAAGAGACGGAAGAAGAAGAGAGGAAAGATAAAAGAAGGAAGAGGAGGAACAAAGGGAAATGGGAGAAGAGAGGGAAGAGAAGTGGAAGGCAAAGTAGGAGGAGAGAGGGGAGGGGGAAGAGAGGGAAGAGGAAGAAGCACGGGATGAGAGAAAATGGAAAAGGGAGAGGGGTGATGTTTAGGGGAGGGAGAATGAACTGGAAGGCTCTCTCCCCACTCTTCTCCCCTTCAACACGATGATATTTTATTTCTTTCCGACTGATTTAAGACGATTTTTATACGAAGTGCAATGATCTGTTTATTTCATTTTATTTTAGGTAATGATGGTGGGGGTCGGGTGGTCTGGGATGTGGTTGCTTGTCTATAGGGACGCTAGTTCGATCCCAGACACACACACACACACACACACACACACACACACACACACACACACACACACACACAATAAACCTAACTACACCTTCTCCGTGCCGCTAACTACCGCGCCCACCGACTCGTAACCACTCGTAACGACCGTGTTCGATAACCACACGGCAGATCTCCCCCCTCCCCTCTCTCTCTTTCTCTCTCTCTCACTTTTTCACACTTTCTTTATCGCCTTTTGTTCCCTTCCCCAACACCGAGGCGCCAAGTGGAAATTACAGAGGGAGATTCAGCTGTTATTCAATTCCTCTCACGACTCTCTCTCTCTCTCTCTCTCTCCATGGTCAGCCACGGTCTTGTTTGCGAATTGCTGTTCTTCGATTTTCAGTTTTCTCCCTCTGTTGCTGTCTTTCTCCTTTGTCTCTTCTCTCTCTGTCTTTCACTTCCTCTTGACTATTTTTTTTTTCTTTATCGCTATGGATCTGACAACTTTTAATCTCTCCCCTATTTTTTTTTTTTTTTAGTATTCTCTTTGTATTTTCAGACGATTTTTTTCAACTCAGGAAAAAATAAAAACTCATACTGGATGGGTTAATAAAGGCAAAATCTAACTCCTCTAAGGCCTCTGAAGAAAAGCGTCTGAGTAAAACCGTCTGAAGGCAGTAATAACTTGAATCGTAGGACATCGTGGTGAATTGTTTAACCCCTTCAATCCAATGACGTATTTTTTCACTTTACTCTTGCTATCTCCCTGCGATTTCATTCAGCCTGGGATTTTTCGAGGTTTGCGGTAACCCCTTCACAACGATGGCGTCTTTTTTTTTCGTTCTTTTTCCGTGTGAAGTTATTTACCTTAGGAAAACCCTGTGACTGAAAGGGTTAGATACAGCCCCCATAAACCATTCAGTGCGGGATCCATCTATCTGTCTATCTATCTATCTAGAGCCACACGCCTTAATCCTGGAAGAGGTAGCCACAAACAAATCGCCTTCATGTCATCCTGTCTTCTGCTATAAGACTGCCCTCTCTCGAACTCACACTCCTTTCGCTTGTATACCTCTCCATCCCATCCCTCCGTTTCATTCCCCCTCCCTCCCTTCCTTCCTTGCATAGCCTACACTCTCCTGGCCGGCCTCTCACACCATATTCTCTCTCAGCTTAATAAAATCGCCCGGGGGTAAGAGGAAACAGGACGTCATCGTAGTGAAAGGGTTAAGTGTTTAGAACTGGGCATATATATTTCTTTCCTTTATTATTTTTTTTTTAAGGTCTGTTGTGCTTGTATTACCATTTCATTATTTCTAACTTTACTTTCTCTCACGACTGTTCAGAAGTGACTCTCTCTCTCTCTCTCTCTCTCTCTCTCTCTCTCTCTCTCTCTCTCTCGTTGCTTGCACATTTTCTCCCTGTTAACTCTGTTTTTGCATTCCTACTTAATGTTCTGTTTGGCAGCGCCCTCACATGTCAGCTTATGTACCCGCGATCGATTCCTGCGAGGCGTAACAGAAATAGTTCCTCGCCACTCGAATTTGGTTTTATCTGAGTTCAACAACACTATACTTTTTTCCCGCACTGGAATTTGGCGCCATCAGGGCAAACCGATATCGCAGGCACGAATTTTGGAGGGAGGGCTGTGGGGGACGAACACCCTCCCCCCCCTCCAATTTCAGCTGACCAATGATTACTCGCATTAAAAGAAAAGTGTTATCTACCAAAATATAAACTATATATATCTTATATAAATGTCATCATAAAATCACTTCGATGAAAAGGAGGATTTCGTAGTACCGGTAATTTTTGAGAACTTGATTATTGAGTCAGCATGAATTCAAACCTGTGGTCATTCCGGTGGGAAATACGACTCTCTTTTTCCAGAGTGCTGCATCCGACCCTGTATCATTTATCGCTTATTTTACTTAGTGGAACACTGCAATTTAACTTCTTAATTCAACTTTCATCGCTTTTCATTGGTAGTTTGTTTCTCACACTTCCCACATTTGTATATCTGTAACAAGTCAATTCACATCACTCTTATATAACGTTACTGTAGGTGAAGCGTCCACTATCCACTAACTCGATTTACGTGACCCTACATTGAGTGGCAACACAAAAGTTTCCTGTACCTAAAAGAATTAATTTACTACGTTGGGTGGTAACCATATAACCAAGAACACGACATAGGCGGTTTCATGGGTTAAGGCAATCCAACCAAATGTGGCTTACAATGGCTGAAGTCGTTCTTGGTCTTTCTTTGTTCTGCTCTTTCGTTTCTCCTTTTCTTGCACTCTTCCTCTGCGAGCAATCAGTGAGGGAATGTGTGTGCGTGTCGTGTGAAAAACAATAACATCACTGTTCATCTAGTTCTCTAAATTCCCTTCAAGCAAACTGTTCTCGAGTTCTTCCTTTAAACAAACTGTTCTTGTCTTCTTTTATGTAGTGTTCTTGTGATCCTTCCTCCATGCAAACTCTTGTGTTCTCTCTCCCTCTAAACAAACTGTTCTTGTGTTCTTCCTCCGAGCAAACTGTTCAGGTGTTCCTCTTTCTACCATGCACATCGTGTTAAATATCCCCTATCTGTGTGTAATCAGTGAGGTATGTGTGTATGTCGTGTTAACCCACTGCTCCCATACCCCACTTGGCGCCCTTCCTGCCTGCTTAAACACTTGCTTGCTTGTTTGTGTACCCTCCAACCTCACTACCTACCTACCTACCTACATATCCACCTACTTACCTACCTACCTACCTGTCAGTCTGCTGCACTACCTACCGGTACTTCATCTTTCTACCTTACCCTACTTGGACACTTCCCTTCCTACCTGTCTAGCTCTTCTACCTACCTTCCTTCTTACATTCTTGCTTTCTGCCTACTTTCCTGCCTACCTACCAGCATGCCTCTCTTCCTATCTACCTACCAATTAGCCGGCGTATCTCGCTATCTACCTCACTTGGCTACCTTCCTGCCTGTCTGTCTGCTTGCATACCTACCGACTTCGCTCACTTCCTACCGTACCTACCTACCACCCTGCGTCTCTGCCTACCTACCTACCTACCTACCTACCTACCTACCTACCTACCTACCTGCGTCTCTTTCTTCTTACTACCTAAAATCTACCTACCAATCTCTCTTGCTACCTACCAACCAGCCTATCACGCTACTTACCTGCCTACCTACCAACTTACCTTGCAACCAACTTACAGTATAAACCAGCCAGAACTGCAATCTACTTACCTATCTACCTACTTTCCTGCTAATCAATATACCTTCCTGTCTACTAATCAACCTGCCTCGCTATCTTACCTATCAATCTTCTTACCTTCTTACATACCTACTTACTAACCTATCTACCAACTAATCTACCTCTGAGCGTCAGCTATATATTTCTTTTTGTCTACTTACCAACCTACCTACCATCCTACCAAACACTGCCTGCCAATTACCCTACCTACCTACTCACAAATTTGCCTCACTACTTACATACCAACCAACCTACCTACCTGCCTTCCTACTTAAGCTACCAAACCCCCTACCTACCTGTCCACCAACCTGTCTCACTAAAAACCACCCCATCTACCTGCCTAGTGCCTACCAATCTACCACACTACATACATACCATCTATCCTACCTACCTGCCTACCAACACACCTTGCAACCAACCACCCTACTTACCAGCCTTCCTATTTATAGACTAATCTCCCTACTTTCCTTCTCACTAACCTTCCTCACTATATACATATCAACCACCCTACAACCTACCTACCTCCCTCCCTCCCTAGCTCGCAACCAACCACCCTCCCTGCCTGCCTGCCTGCCTGTCTGTCTATTTCTGCCTCACCCAGCATCAACAACTCTCATAAAAACGTTCACATCAAAGCACAAAATCGCTGCCCACCTCGCAAACGGAAAAAAAAAAAGAACGCAGACTATTAATCCTTTGACTGCTACCACGCCTCTCACCTGAGCAAATTCGTCTGGTTTTAGCCTGGGCAAAAATAGCTAAGTGAAGCGAAAGGGTTGGGCCATTTGGAATAAGCTTTCAATCAAGGTAAACTATATTTTTTTAACCTTGTGGATGCTTGGTGAGAGAGAGAGAGAGAGAGAGAGAGAGAGAGAGAGAGATTTTAACCCCTTCCATACGGTGATGTCTCTTCTTACTGTTTATTCTTGCTATCTCCGGCAGATTTTAACAGACTCTGGCATGATCTCTCGTACTGAATGGCATAATTAAAACTATATCTAACCCCTCCAGTCTGAAAAGTCTCTCCTAAGCTGAATACAATCGTCTGAAGGAAGAAAAAAAATGATGGAATATACGTCATGAGGAAAACAGTCTCTTTTTTTGCCTAAATAAAATAATTAAGTTCAAAATTTTTAGATATAGTTTTTCTTCTTTCAAGTGCTTGAGTTTCCCTCAGCTGAATTAAATCGTCTGGAGTGAGCCGAATAAACCCATTAACATTTTTTCTTTTGCCCAAGGACGTATTATTATTTTTTTTTTTCATGCTATCTTCAAACGCTTTTATTCATCTCAGGGGAGGATTACTGAAGGCTGTACCACAGACGGACAGACGGATGGATGAACAGGAATAAGGGAAGGTAGAAGGGACATGGATGTAGGGGAAATGACAGAATCAAGGAAGAGGGACGGAAGTATAAGGTGGAGTTAAGGCAAGGGGGATGGATGGATGGATGGATGAATACAGATAAGAGATGAGGCTGGGAGAGTGAGGAGGGAGGAAGAGTGACGGAGGACAGGGGACAAAGGTATGGGTAAACAGGGGTAAGGGAATAGGGGGGGATGGAGGGGAAACCTGGGGATGGGAATAAGGGATGGTAAGGACATGGGAAGAAAAGGGCTGTCGGGAAATGAAAGGGAGGAAGTGGGAAGAAAGGGACAGGGACTTGTGGACTAGAGGAACACAGAAAGGACGAAAAGGAAAAGGGAGAAAGAGGAGAGAAAGGGGATGGGGTGAGGGATAGGGGACGGGGGATTAGGGATGTATGAAAGGGAAAGAACTGGATAGGGACAGGGGGACTAGGGGGAAAGAAGGGACGAAAGGGAAGAGGGAGAAAGCGGAGAGAAAGGGCATGGAGGGAGGGAGGAAGGGAGGGATAGGGGGCGGGGGATAGGAGATGTAGGGTGGACTAGGCTAAACATGGAGGCCACAGACAAAGCCACACCAGATATAGAGTCAGCAGATAGCCAAATACACACATGGAGAGAGAAAGATAAATAGGAAAGGAAATGGAGGAGAGAAAGGGGAGAGAGGAGAAAAGTGAGAGAGAAATAAGTTAGAGGAAAGGGAGGAAAGAAATATGGAAAGGAACGAAGGAAGACAAGAGATACATAATAGGGAGATAACAATGAAAGAAAGGGAGTGTGTGTGAGAAATGGGTATTAGGGAGAAAGTGAAATAGCAACGCCAGGGAGAAAGGAAGACAGAAGGGAAGACAGGGAAGGACGGACAGCAAGAGAACACAGGAAGGGGGATAAAGTAAGAGACAGAAAAGGAGAGAGAAAGGGTGAAAGAGGAGAGGGGAAGGAAATGGAAGCAGCAATCGAATAGGAAAACAGAAAAGAAAGAGGGACAGACAAATTGGAAGATGAAGACAGAAGGGAACAGGGACAGAGAAGAAGAGGGAGAGAAAGGAGAAAGAAACAGGAGACACAAACGGATGGATAGAAAAAGGGAAGACTCTGACCTAAAGAATGTATTAAACCCATTCATTACGAGGCTCTCCCTACATGCTGAATAAAATCGTCTGGAGGTAGCAAGGATCACACTGAGGGGGTTAACAGAAGCCTATATTGAGCTGAGAAAAAAATATATATATACCACTCTAATGGCCTAACTGACTATCCACTAAAATAAAACTATGAGGTGTGGAAAAGAGGGATATGCTGAAGAGAGTAGCTAAAAAAGAGAGAGAAATTGAAAAAGAGAAAGAAGCTGCATGAGAGAGAGAGAGAGAAACACCTGAATAAAACCTGCTTCGTGGTAACAAGTACAAATAAATAATGGGGCGTCAAGGGACAAATATTAAAGATCATAGGTTGTAACTGCTAGCTGAGAAAATTATATAGTGTTGTTAATAGCCTAAGTGCTTGGCTTTTAAGGGTAGGCCTATAAGGGGGTGGGGCAGAGATATATGAGATGCTATTAGGGGAGGTGTGAGGCTTGGGGGAGGGGAGGGGAAGGAGGAAGGGGAGTAGGTAGGTGGGGGTTCAAGGGGAAGAAGAGGAAGAGGGTAGATGGAGGAAGAGGAAGGAGGGAAGAGGCTGAAAGGGGAAAGAAAGCGAAATAATGGCAGGAAGAGGAGAGAGGGAAAGAGAAAGGATGGGAAAAGGGTAAGAGTGTGTGTGTGTGTGTGTGTGTGTGTGTGTGTGTGTGTGTGTGTGTGTGTGTGTGTGTGTGTGTGTGTGTGTGTGTGTGTGTGTGTGTGTGTGTGTGTGTGTGTGTGTGTGTGTGTGTGTGAGAGAGAGAGAGAGAGAGAGGTAAGAGGGGGTGAGGGTTGGAGAAGGGTAGGGGCGGGGGTAGTGGGGGGGGGAGTGGAGGAAAGTGGGCCCAAGGGAGGGAACCTGAAGCCTCCTCTTTAGTTTCCTCCACCTTTTTTTTTATTTCTTCCATCATTTCCCTTCACATGGGATTATACGCTCTCTCTCTCTCTCTCTCTCTCTCTCTCTCTCTCTCTCTCTCTCTCTCTCTCTCTCTTATAGTAATAGTTCCCAAAAAACTAAAATTGAACCTACAAAATATATAATGAAGTATACGTATGTCCTCCAACCAAATTATTGTTATTACAAGATGATCTATTATTTAATTATATGCAATCAATTCAAGTTAATCTTTATTTTAGAAAACTGATTTACTGGACATGGTGAGAACTAGGATCGTAGAGAATCAAACACATTATCTTCAGTGTCTACTTAATGTTTCAGTTGCTATTCTAAGATCTTGAAACTGAAGTGAGATGTGCAAAATATAATAGCCTTAGAACGACACACACACACACACACACACACACACACAAGAAAAAAAGAAAAAGAAAGAAAGAAACGAGAACATTTTACCTCTCCCTCATTCCTAATCCTTTCCCTCCCTAATACCCTTCACCCTCCTTCCCTTTCCACTCTCCCCTTTCATTTTTTTTCCCCTTTTCCCTCTGACCAACTTTCTCTCCATTAATTCTTTCCTCCCTCTCCCCTTACCCTTAACCCCTCAGGTCCAATTAAGTGAACAAGGTGCTAACTGCCTCTTCATTAACGACCAAACCACCACCCTTTCCGGTTCCCCCCCTTCTCTCTCTCTCTCTCTCTCTCATACACACACACACACACACACACACACACACATACACACACACACACACACGCACACACCAAAACATCTTAAACAGGGCAAATATCGAACTGGACATTAGTCTCCATTTATCGCCACTCTATAATGCAGGAAGAATCTCAGTTATTACTCATCAAACAATCAGCATATTCTTTGATGTTACTTCTGCCAACCTAAACTAGAACATAATAACTCTAGCAACAAACAGAACATGTAACTGTTGATAGTAAATGCAGTTTCTGAAAGCTCAACCCATCTCTCTCCGAACGTAATGTAGTGCAATGGAATGAGAAACGATACAGAAATTCATGTATCCTTCCATCACGAGTCGTATAGGTATGTGAAGAATTATATACATTATGAAGTTTGAATAAAGAGTCTGGAAATCACCAAGCTTTGTCCACCAGGAATAAAGGCACCGATAAGGTATTATTCCATGTCTGAAAGATATATACCGGCCCATATCCCCAGGTACACAATTAAGTACAGTACCGTCTTTGTTGTTTTGTTTGTATTTTGTTAGCCACAAAACTTTTGGGGACCAGTTCGTGGAATTATTGTACGATATGTATTATTATTATTACATAATTATATATAAAAATCTAAATTTCCATCCATATCATGGGTTTGGGGCACTTAATAAAACACTGAAACTACCCTCTACCTCTTTCCATTCCCATCTCCTTCCTGCCAGCACCATCTACTTCACACTCTTCCCCTAGGTCAAGAGAATTAATATCTTCCCCATCTCCCCTCCTATTCCATCCGTTTCCCTCTCCCATCGTCTGTCATCCCCTCCCTCCCCTCCCTGACCTTATCCCTTACCTTCCGTCTCTAGGGGCAAGCAGGTAAACACATAAACATCCCAGTAAACACCCAGACATCACCCCCTTACATGATGAATGCTGGGCCTGCAAAAACTAGGCCTCCCTCATACGTCACATCTCATAGGCCTATAGATTCACCTAAATTTGGCAACCGGTTCGAAATTTACACTACCCAAAACGTCAAAAAAAAAAAAAAAGTATGGCATTTTTTCAGTTTTTCTAGTTCAGCAGGCCTACCCCATGCATCACACCTCATAGGCCTATATATTCAAGTACGATGAAGGCTCGAAATGTACCCAAACTGTTGGAAAAACGGTAGGAAGTTTTTATACCACTAGTAGCTTAACACCCTTCCCTCATGCATCACACCCCATAGGCCTAAGGATGTATAAAGGTGTGATGGCAAGCGGTTAGAAGTTTACCCGATATGTCAAATGCCGTAATAATAATAATAATAATAATAATAATAAAACCGCAATTATTATTATTATTGTCATTATTACTATTATTATTATTATTATTATTATCATTATCAGTATTAGTATTATTATAAGCACACCACACCTACTTACACTCTACTCATGCAATCCTCAGACGCTTTTATTCAGCTTGAGAGAGAGTTTCCTTGCTGAAAGGGTTAGAAGCCATCTCCTTCAACCCCTTCAGTGTCATGACGTCTTGCTAAATTCCACTATTACTACTGCTAGACGATTTTACTCAGTTTACGGCAGGGCTTTGGTAGTGAGGGGGTGTGAATCCTACCCAGAGATAACCCCTTCACGCAGGAGTGTATACTGTATATAATTTCTTTAAAACTGAATTCTTGTTATTTTAAAGAGTCTATTGAGAATGATATCTATTTCGAACAGGAAAAACTATAGTCAGCCTTCATTATCCCTCTCGCTATTTTGTGTGTGTGTGTGTGTGTGTGTGTGTGTGTGTGTGTGTGTGTGTGTGTGATGAGAGAGAGAGAGAGAGAGAGAGAGAAATATTTGACCTACCGTTCATTATACCATATCCTGAAAAAAAAAAATCTGAAACCTTACAATAAAACAACAATACGATACGACCAAAAAAAAAAAAAAAAAAAAAAACAAATAGCCTAGGGGAAAATAAAGGATATAAAAAAAAAACAGAGACCGAAAAATAAAAAATAAAAAAAATGAAAAAGTTGAAATTGCCCCTCCCAGCTTCCGGATGTCACGTAAAGGAAAAAAAAAGTGAAGCCGCCTGTCATTTGGAAAAGACAAACAAATCCTTAGAATGACACTCATTTTTTCCCCTCCTTCCCTCCCTTCCCCCTCAGTGCTCCTCTCTTCCTCTCCCTTCCCCTTCAGTGCTTCCCCTCTTCCCCTCCCTTCCCTACAGTGCTGCTCTCTTCCTCTCCCTTCCCTACAGTGCTCCTCTCTTCCTCTCCCCTCCCCCTCAGTGCTCCTCTCTTCCTCTCCCTTCCCCCTTCAGTGTTTCTCTCTTCCTCTCCCTTCCCCCTCAGTGTTCCTCTCTCTCTCTCCTTCTCCCTTCAGTGTTCTTCTCTTCCTCTCACCTCCTCTCCAGTGCTCCTCTCTACCTCTCCCCTCCCCATCAGTGCCTCCCTCTTCCTCTCCCTTCCCCTCAGTGCTTCTCTCTTCCTCTCCCTTCCCCCTTCAGTGCTCCTCTCTTCCTCTCCCTTCCCTACAGTGCTTCTCTCTACCTCCCCCCTCACCTTCAGTGTTCCTCTTCCTCCCCTCTCCCCTCCCCTGTAGTTCTCCTCTTTTCTTCTCCCCTCCCCTCCAGTACTCCTGTCTTCCCCTTCCCTGCCTTCCTTCCTTCTTCCATCCCCTTTTTTTCCCCTTTTTCCCCTTCAGGATGCCTCTTTTTTTTTTCTTCCTTCCCCTATATATGGCAAACTTCTTTCCTTCCTCCTCTAAAATTACCCTTTTTCCCCTCACATTATACTAAATTTCTCCTTTGGTTTAAAAAAAATCTGGCGTCATAAAAAAAAAAATCCTTCAGACACAGAGGGTCTTATTTAATTTATTCTATGTAACGCAAGATTAATTTTTTTCAGTTCAAGAAAGACGGAATGGGTAAAGATAAGTAAAGACATCCTTGGTGAATCTCCGTGTCCTCCTTTAAGATAATATTACCCCTCTTCCCCTTTACTAACTCCCCCTTCCTTCCCCTTACCATCTTCCGTCCCTTAACAAAACTCAGAAGGCGGTCACATCAATAATGCCAATACTTTTTGTTTCTTGGGCGCCAGTTTCAAGTTTCCTCTGATGGTCCGCTGGTCTCTCTCTCCCTCTCCCTCTCTCTCTCTCTCTCTCTCTCTCTCTCTCTCTCTCTCTCTCTCTCTCTTCCATTTCCTTCTAATCCATTATTGTTCCCATTTTCTACTTTCTTCTCCGCCTCCGAGGGGAAAGAGTGGGGAGAGTATTGAGTGGGAAGAGAAAGGGAAAAGGTTACGTGAGGTGAGGTCAGGGAGAGAACTGAGGAGAGGGGAGGAAAGTGACGAAGTTATGTGAGGGAAATAAGAAGGGTGAGGTGAGATATGGGGAAAGAAAGAAGAGGAAGGTAAGGTGAGGTGAGGGGAATGAGGTGAAGGAAAGGGGGTGTAGTGAGGGGGCAAAAATGAAATAAAAAAGACGAAGAGATGGAAACAGTGCGAGAGAATCAATAAAAGGATGAGAAGTGTGGTGTGCGAGACGATGTGACGAGAAAAAGGGGAAGAGCAGAAGTGAAGAGAGAGAGAGAGGGGAGAAGGGTGAGGCGAGGCGAGGGAAGTGAAGGGTGAAGTGTGCGGTGAGGGGAAACAAGGGGAACCGCGGTGCCAGCCTCAAGTGCCGTGTGTGTCGCCGCTACTTGTAACATGTGTCAACCCTCACCCGACAACCGCTGCCACCCTTCACAACCCACCCCTCACAACAACCCCCCTACCACCTCTCACAACACCCTGTCATCCATATTTTAAGACCTCCCGAAAACACTGGATAGCTAACTCCTGCATTACGGTGGAAAGATGGACAGACACCCCGTAGCATAGTACCGATGTCAACTACTGTTCAGATTTTTCCTCCCCGACCTATTTCTCTAGTATAATCCTTCCGAAACTGGCAGGAAAAATAATGAGGGAAAAAAAAACACAATGAACTTATAAAATGAAATACAAACACCTGATAAACATACAGTATAACCGATAGCTATATAAGGCTAAAAACAAAATTAATGGCTTGAAATGTCTCTGGTACTCAGCCATCGTTTAAACGCCTCCTGCCATCAGTCACATCACTATGCCGCCCTTCTCGCAGCGCCATCCTGCCATCCATCCTGCCTCTCCCCTTCCATCCATCCTGCCACCACAATCATTTTTCAGGCACTCGCAGGACCGGTACGGTCCGTATGGGACACTTGGGTACACAAAGCGTCTCTTACTAACCCACAAATACAAAACAGTGATAAACAAAAAAAGATATCCATCGATATATATAGGTATACTACACACACACACACACACACACACACACACACACACACACACACACACACAGAAAAATTAAAGGAAGGAAAAGAAAGGGAACAGAAGAAGCCGTAAAGCAGATAACGAAATAAAAGTGATGGCAAGGGAAAAGACGGGTTTAGAAGGAGAGAATGGCAGACAAACACACTCACCTGACAGACAAATTACAGAAAGGCTGACTTAGGTTTACGAAAAGAGAGGTTTCAATCCCTGGGCAAAAAGGAAAAGAAAGAAAAAGGAAATATATGTACGATATTGCAGAAAAAAGCTTACAATCCTTAGTATAAAATTATGTTCAATTATACAGTTAATGAGTCTGTGGTGCTTCAGTAAAAAATAAATAAAAATAAAAATAAAGAGGAGGCTTAGCTAGTGGGTAAAAAAAAAAAAATAGTGTTCTGTGCTTTTGTGGTGAATATTTTCGTCCACAAGGCAGGGAATAGACGCGGGATGAGAGTGAATTGAGTCCCACTTTTACCTCATCTACGCTCCACCTCTCCCTCTTTCTTTCTCTCTCTCTCTCTCTCTCTCTCTCTCTCTCTCTCTCTCTCTCTCTCTCTCTCTAATTGCCCTTCCCACCACTATTTAATGCCATAATTGCTAGCTGACTCCAACAACCGCCCTGGGAAGCTTCATTAAGACCGATAATTGCCTAGAACTTGGGTGTAAGGGCAGGCGATGGTGGTAGTTGTGGTTGCGATGGTGGTAGGTGGGGTGTCATTATGGGCTGTTGGGATGGTGGTAAGTGATGGTGGTAGTGGTGAAAATTGTGGTAGGTGTGACGGTGGTAGGAAAGGCTGTACACGGGAGACTGACAGACACACAGATATATACAAGGAGATAGACAGATACAAAGGTAGATAGACAGACAGGACACATACAAACTGACAGATAGATAGACAGATAGACACAGATAGATATAGATGGACAGATACAGATAGATATATTTACAGAGCCTACAAAGGGAAAATACAGACAGTAACTGGTAAATAAACAGTGGATAGATAAATACATACACAGATAAATAGACAGATAGATATACCAGATAGATAGATGGAAAAAACATAAAAAAAAGTAAGTCGTTGGAGCGAACGGGTTAACTCTCCTGCAAATTATTAAATACGACAATTATTACATACCGATACATGAGAACACAATATTATGGTTTAATGTGTTCTGCTAATAACATCTTTTTTATATTATTCATGGATACGGTGACGACATTTGATAATAATGATGATAATAATAATAATAATATGATGATGATGATGATGATGATGATGAAAAACAGGAAATAAAACAAGAAGAATAAAAGAGAAAGAAAGAAAAAGAATGTATAAAAAAGAAGAGGAAGAAGCTACACAATCTCCCAAAGAATATGAAAATGTAATATGCAAAATAAATCCCTATATATATCACATTCATCCATACGCTACCATTCCTTTTCTAACCCCTTCACAACGAGGTCAAAGAGTGGCAGGAAGAGGCAGGGAGAAGAGGCAGGAAGAAGGGATGATGAAAAGAAGGAAGGGGGGTCAGGAAGGAAAGATATAGGAAGAACAGGCAGGAAAGAAGAAGGGGAAAGATATAGGAAGAACAGGCAGGAAAGAGGATGGGTTAACACAAAGAAGGAAGAACGTCAGGAAGATACGGAGCAACAGAGTCAAGAAGGAAGAACAGGAGGAAGTAAATACAAGAATGGTACAGTAGCCACATTTATCTATTCATTTATTTAATTTTTACATAGCCAAACTGATCCTTCTACAGATCCAGGTCGGGAGGAGAAAGTTGCATCAGCTAGATAAATAACTTTTCCTAATGTGGGTATAATTCACACGTATGAAGAGGCAAGGGCAGTGTGACAGCAAGGCGGGAAGATCTAAACAGAAGGTAGAAGTGTGAAAAAGAAAAGGAGAAAAAAGCTGGTTGGTAGGTAAACAGGTAAGGATGTAGGTTGGTAGGTAGGCAGGCACACAGGTTGGTAGGTAAGTAGGTAGGAATGGTAGTAAGGTAGGAAGAGGCGCCTATACAGAGATACTTCGGTAGATAACAGAAGGGTAGGAAACGTGGAAGGAAAGGGTGGAAGGGACGTGTGTGTGTGTGTGTGTGTGTGTGTGTGTGTGTGTGTGTGTGTGTGTGTGTGTGTGTGTGTGTGTGTGTGTGTGTGTGTGTGTGTGTGTGTGTGTGTGTGTGTAAGATAGATAGATAGAGAGAGAGAGAGAGAGAGAGAGAGAGAGAGAGAGAGAGAGAGAGAGAGGTGGTCTTAAGTGTATCCATGCATGACAACCCTGGGAACAGATAATTAAAAACAGGTAAGCGTCAACCTTTCCCTTCTCTCTCTCTCTCTCTCTCTCTCTCTCTCTCTCTCTCTCTCTCTCTTTCCATGCAATCCTCACTCACTTTTCCTTCTTCCTTTCATTATCATCATCATCATCATCATCATCCTTTCAAAAAATACCAATAATCTTCTATCCCATCTTCCTCCCCCTATCCTCCTCCCCCAATTTTTCTCTTCCTCTTTTCTCTCCACCTCCTCCCATCCCTCCAAAATATTCCTCTGGCTCTCTCTGGCCCGCCCCTCCCTCCATCTCTCTCACGCAGCCAATGAATTACCGAAAAAAAAAAGAAAAAAAAAGTGAATAAAAAAAACTTCCCGTCTGACGTGTTCGAGTCGTTCAGTCAATCTTTTGGTGTGTGTGTGTGTGTGTGTGTGTGTGTGTGTGTGTGTGTGTGTGTGTGTGTGTGTGTGTGTGTGTGTGTGTGTGTGTGTGTGTGTGTGTGTGTGTGTGTGTGTGATCGATATGGATAAATCGATAGGAAAAATTGGTAAACATGTAAACAGACAAAACAGATAAACAGATGGCCTAGATGGGAATACAGGTAAACAGAGAGAGAGAGAGAGAGAGAGGCATGAAGTCGTGTGGGTCTGAACATAGTGTGAACGTGGGGTAACCAAAACAAGCTGACCCACACCCACACCCACACACACACCTCTTCCCTCTTCTCCTCTCTTTTCTCTTCTTTCCTGCCTCCTCCCCTCCCCCTCCCTATTGTGTCTCCCCTCACTCCCATTCCTTCTCTCCCCATATCTTATCTTTCGTTTCTCTTCTCTTCCCCCCTTTCCTGTTTTCTTCTCTTCCTCTTCTCCCCTTTTCTCTTCCCTCTCTCTTCCCATTATGCTAACCATTCTCCTCCTTTCTCCCCTTCTCCACTCCCTTCCCCCCCCCCTCTCTCTCTCTCCATTCCTCTTCCCTCCTCTTTTCTCTTCCCTTTCCAACCTCACCCATTCCACCCATTCCCTCTCCCCATTTGTTTTCTTTTCTCTTCCACGCTTCACTTCCCTCACCTCATCTTCCCTCTCCCCCTTCCCCTTTCCTGTTCTCTCTTTTTTCTCCTCCACTGTCCTTCCCTTTCTCTTTTCTTCCCTTACTTCCCGTCGTCCCTCTCCCATTCTCTCTCTCTCTCTCTCTCTCTCTCTCTTTCCCTCAATTTGTTTCCTCTCTTCCCTTCCTTTCCCTCATCCCTCTCCCCCTCTCTTCTTTCCCTTCTCTATTCTCCTCCCTCTCCTTATCCCCTCTCCTCCTCCTCCCCAAGAAGGAAAGAGGGAAGGAGGGAGGGAGGGGAGAGACGGGGGGAGGGAGGGGGAGGCATGTACAGGGAGTAAGGGTGGAGTATATTTGAAGAAAACGAACAGACCATTGTATTTCTTCTTCTGCCTTTCCGATTAAAACATCAATATTTGTTTTTATCATGGGTATTCAACAATCATGACATTTTCCTTTCTTCTGCTTGCCAGTTGGGATGTCGGAGGGAGTGGTGGGCGGGGAGGAGCCATTCATTTTTCTGGGTATTCCTCTCTCACTCATATAAATTACTTGTACATCTTTAATCTGGTCAATTATTTAACTTAAGTATTTTACCATCAAGACTTTTTTATTATTATTTTTGCTACCACTAGACGATTTTGTTCAGCTTTGGAGGGAGGTTACCGGATTGAAGAGGCTTAAATCAAGAAGAGACCTACAAACCTGTCACTCCAAAGACGAAAGGTGAGGACTGAAGGGCATGGTGGGAGTGACGGGTTCATATACACCTATTTTCACCGACTCTTACCTTCCTCCTCTAACCTCTTCCTGTCCCATTAACCCCTTCAGCCCTATGACGTATTTATTTATTTTTTTAATTCGTTCTAGCTACCTCATGTCACTTTTATTCAGCTCTGGAGACTTTTCGAACAAGGAGTCTGATGTAGCTTTCCTTACCTCCAGCACTACGAACATTTTCCCCTTACCTGAACGAGATTGACTGGAGGCAGCAAAAGAGAAATACAAAATAGCATTGGATTAAACGGGTTAAATTCATGCATAAAATAAATAAATAAAATGAGTAAATAAACCAGCATAAAAGTAATGGAGAGAGAAAGAGAGAGAGAGAGAGAGAGAGAGAGAGAGAGAGAGACGTAGGCAGGATGGGGTGAGAGTGAGAAGGGGATGATGCGAAAGAGAAGAGATGCATAGGAAAAGTTTGTGTGGGGGAGATGAAGACTGAGACAAGAAGAGAGGAAGGGATGGGGAGGTACTGAGGGAGGGGGGAACAGACAGGTGAGAGGTTGCATGGGAAGAGGAGGGCCACGCTAAACCTGTGATTAGAAGAAAAAGTGGAGAGAGAGAGAGAGAGAGAGAGAGAGAGAGAGAGAGAGAGAGAGAGAGAGAGAGAGAGAGAGGAGAGTGAGAGAGATAGAGAGAGATCAGACAGGTGAGAAAGGTGTGCAGACTAATCAAAGGGTTCTCTCCGTACGCGACAATCCGTCAAAGGGGATTCGCCTCATTTGCATCAAGGAGTGTTGCCTAATGGCCACCCCACCTCACGCGGACGGCAAAGGGCTAACCTCCTGCCTAAATGTTGCAAAAGGGGCAGCATGTTGGCGCGGGGAGGGGGTACGAGGCGAGGCGAGGGGAGGGGTGTTTATGTTATGGGGGTGGAGGGGTGAGGGTGGGGTAGTTTGGTAAGGATGAGGGAGGGTATGGGATATGTAAGAGAAAATGGGTAGATGTGGGTATGTCAAGAGCGATATGGTGTATGTAAGGGTGAGCAGAAGATGGTATTGTGTAAGTGAGAGAAGAGCTCAGTGGGGAATGTAGGAGATAATGGGCAAAAACGGATATGCTGGGAAGAGTATGTGGTATGTTGGAGTGTGCAAAAAATGGGTGCTGGATATGTTCGAGGAGAGTTTGGAGATGCTGGGATGGGTAGGTATGGGTTAGGAAGGGTATGGAACATGTTAGATGATACGATGAAATGAGTAGCTATGTTAGAAAGGTATTTAAAAAGTATTGGGCAGAACGGGGTGGTGGGTTTGTTAGACAGGGGTTTAGGAGTGCTGGGACAGGAGAGTGTAGGGGACGAGAGGAAAATGGATAGATTTGGGTCTCAGTTATGTTATATGGGATTTAGGTATGCTAATATGGGTAGATATGGCGTCAGAATGATATGGGGAGTTTGGGGTAGGCTAAAGAACTGATATGGTAAGAATACAGCCGAGGACTTTTGTGTCTGGCAGGTAAATTGGCTTGCTAATTCTCTCTGGGATATAATCTTGGTCTGATAATTAAGTTTCTGTGATATGAGCTTGGTTTGGTAACTGTCTCTGCAGTACACTCTACAGTTTCTTTTTTCTTTTTTTTTTTTTTACCTGAAGGGACTGACCCAATTCCACATCTCGAATATCTCAGCTGATGTTACTTGAATTTCGATTATCCTTAATTCTGAGGCAGGAATGAGTCTCTTTGGTTACTAGTCAAAACGATCCCACAGTCTGAACATACTTGGCTATCAAATGAGCCCTAATAGTGAGGGATCTTAGTCAGGTTAGAAAAAAAGGGCTTTAGTTTGGGCAGGTGTGTAGTGTCAGGTATGTAAGCACTTAACTGGGAAAATGTACTGTATGTTTAAGGTACCAGTAGGATGGAATGTGAGGAATGATCTCTGTGTGGTAAGGCTGGGTAAGAAACTGATCACAGAATTACAAACTGAGAGAGAGAGAGAGAGAGAGAGAGAGAGAGAGAGACGATAAGAAAAAACTCAAAGAATTATTCTCTGGCTGGACAAAGAAGAAAAAAGACAAACGATAAAGGAAAAAGGAGAAATTAAAGAGCCGCACCTGACCTGTCGCTCCATCCATCAAATATTTCACCCTCCCATACTGGTTTGGCGGGCAGGTGCGGCCCTTCTACCCTTCCATACACACCTGTTTTATTCAGGCTAACACTACTACTTTTTTTTCCCTTGGATGAGAAAGTTTAGAGGGGTCAAAAATTCTAACATCTCAATTAACATCATCGCAACTCTTTGATTCTGCCAACAACTACGCTATTTTTTATTCATTTTCTTTAATTTTTTCTTTTTTAGTACGAGACAGGCTAGTAGTAAAGGGGTTTAAAATAAGCAGTGGTTGAACAATTACTTCTATCTCGATTACACTTCTTTTTGTGGACACTCTTCCGCGTCTACACCAAATACTTGTTGGTGTGGGCGGGAGTTCGGAACCACTGTAAGCCGTTGATGTTCTCGCCCGCACCCGCTCGCGCAAGCCTTTGGTGTGGACGTGGAATTAGGTTCTATATTTCATTTCTGCTAACACTAGACAACTCTTCTTCAACTCAAAGAAGTCCATGCGCTATCATGGAGCAGTCTCAAATTGCACTTGAACATTAGCCAACACGATTCTGCTGAGGGAAATCCATGGCGCTATGAGCACATTTAGGTATTCCCTATATTCAGGCTAACACTAGACATGACTGTTCAGCTGAAACAGTCATGCAGTCAGAGGATCTCAGTCAGAAAAGTCTCTCTCAGCCTCAATACAATCGTCGAGGTAGCAAGACTTAACAATGCGTTGTAAAAAATACAATATTGGATGGAAGGAGTTAAGAGCTATTCACAGCAGGTGCTGGTACAACGAAAGCTGTATTCTTAGTAGTTACTTTGCTACCCCTAATAAACGCCATATTTTTTTTTACTGTAGTCTTTTTTTGCCCTACCGACAATGAATAGAACTGCAGGCCACGACTGTATGAAATTTATACATAACTCAGAGCTAACCTTTATCTTAATACAAACAGTGATTTTTTTTTTCTCTCTCTCATATATATATATATATATATATATATATATATATATATATATATATATATATATATATATCAGCAATACTGAATAAAAACAACAAATTAAGAGCTAAGTAAGTCGTCACTAATCTCAACAGTTTTTCACTTAAGACTTTAATCTTATACCACAAACAACTTACTAAAATACAACCGCATCATAAAAGCTCCCAGGAATGAGGCATAAAATAGGAAATGATAAACAAACACCCATAAAGTGCCATATAAAAACAATAATAATACTAATAACAACATGACTGAGCGTCAACAAAAGTGGGCAGCATCACCTGCAACGCGTTAAGGTAAGGAAAAAAGAAAAGCTCGACAATGATGTATAAAAAAAATAAATAAATATCTCTACACACCTTACCATTAAAGCCTAACTTCATAAAATTAGCCCACAATAAAGAACTTAGCTGTACAAAATAAATATATAAAAATAAATCAAGTTTCCACATACCACTACGAACATCACTTCCATCTCTATCTAGCTAAAATTAAACCACAACAAAGAAACCTTTAGCAATGCAGTGAGTAAAATAGGGAATAGTCAGCACCTTGTAACTGCATCAAATCAAATTTTAAAAAAATGAAAAATACAAAACTTTCAGCAATGTTGTTGTAAACAAGGGAATAAACAAACAGCAGACATCTGTAGCTTCCTAAAATTAAAGCGCAACAAAGACATTCTCAACAACGTGATAGAGTAAAAAAGTAAGACTATATAATCGACTCTACCGGCTCATCACCCCCCACTCAGGCCCATCACCTCTGTTCCGACCATTGATACAACAATCTGAGTGGTCATCGGCCCCTTACACGCTTCACTAGTCACCCTATCATTACCATCATCACTTCTCCACCCTCCTCCACTCCCTCAGTCACACTCCCTTAACTATATTCGACGTTGCTGCTCAAAACTGTGACTCGCGGATTATGTGAGTGGGTTAAATAATGGCTGAAAAGTATTAAGTTACTATAGTGGACTTTAAAAACATACAAGCAGCCCTACCCGGACTCCCACTGCGAAGGTTCCAGCTGGGGGACGGGAGGAATTCGTCACAGCAATTTTCTCACGCGTTCTTCTAGACTTCTTTTTTTCCTCTCTCCCTTTTTTGCTTCTACCTTGCCCGCGAGGTCTGGGTCACGCACGCCACAGACGCCTTATCTCCACCGCCACTCTGTAATTGCCTAGCAGCGTTAACAGACAGCAACACCAACACCACTGTCAATAACACGGCCCGAGACGGAGACACCAGTACCGAGCCGGAGACAAGCAGGGAACACACGCGGTTCAACATCAGAATGTAAACAAACACAACTCGGGCCATCTGTTTAGTTGACTCACTGCACAGTTGGGGGAAAATATCGTCGTAAATGCCTTGGAAGTATTCAGATGGGCATAGGAAAAAGCAGCAGGGGAGAGGAGAAGCATGAAAAAATATATGAAGTAGAATGGGTAAAACTTCCACGAAGTATTTTGGACGTGGGTAAGCGTGCAATGCAACCATGAAATTGCGATAAAACGCACGAAATCGTTAACTACCATTCTTGAGCAACAAAAACTACTAGAAAATACCCAAAAGAGATAATGTCCTTGCAAAATCTGGGAGAAAATGCCAGACAATGGAAGAAGCTTGTATAATATAAAATCGCCTGCATGACCCGAGCTTAAGCTACGCCGCGTCTCAATGTCTGCCGTGGCCGCGTCTTTGTATGAGCGGCGCCTTGTATAAATAGCACTCATCCCCTCGTGTTTACGTCCCTGGCATTAACCCCTTCAGTACGACGTGTCTCTCAAGCGGAATAAAGTCATCATAGGTTCTCAGCAAGGATAAAATTTAATAAAGACGTCATCGTACTAAAAAAATGCACAATGATTAAGAGTTTCAAATCCAATCTAAGGGTCAGGTAGGCTGGAAAAATCGTTTGGGGGCAGTAGGAACAAAATACATAATCGTCCAGTAAAAAACTAAACTACCGGTACCCCACTTCACTGCGATGGCGACTTTTGAACTTACCATGCCACTTATAGACAAATTTTTACTCAGCTTTTGAGAAGACCTCGTAGGGAAGGGGTTAAAAGCTCATGAGTGAAAAGCCTCTGCCCTGCGTCACTCACACTCACACTCTGGGCGCGGTGAGTGGTAGGAGTGTGTTTGGCTTAGTTTGCCGGGTAAAATACACTCGCTCCTCCACCTCCATAAACACGGCTATTTTTGTCCATATCATTAGCGTCACTACTCCTTCAGAATTATTAGCGTCACCTGAATATTGGCTTCACTGGGTCTGTTACTCGGTATTTATGAACTGGGTGGAGATTTGTTGGTTATATGCAGTGTCTTTTCTGTATAGTCTCCTTTCTATCCTTAACTCTTGCACTCTGATGTTTTGTTTTATCCTTACTACCTTCAGGAAATTTTCTTCAGCGTAGGAGAGCACCCAAGTAGTGGAGGGATAATGAAGGCTATACCTAAACTAATTCGAAAACTTTCTCCAGTGTCCGGAGATAGCAAGAATAAAATGAAAAATACCGTACATAATCAGACTGAAGGAGTTAATATCGATCCTTTAAATTTATACGGACTTAGACTCCGAAAGCTTTCCCACTAGCGGGCCGTCTGGGAAGAACAAAACAGTGTGGTAGTAACTAGAGTAAAATATATCTCGCAGGTCGTCACGATGTATAGGGTTAGCCTAATCAGGATTCTCTCTCTCTCTCTCTCTCTCTCTCTCTCAACAGTAAGATCTGGTTAAGTCCCACCGGCGCTAAGTAGCTAGATAAAAAGATAGGCGGTGAATTATAATATACGGTAGCTTTATGACAGAAGTGGCTATCTGAGGGTAATATATTGAACGCCTGTACTACACTGTCCTTCCAATCGCTAAACACGTCTATTTCAGGACTACCATTAGCGTCACTTACCCTTCCAATTTACTGGCGTCACCTGGGTAGGCTATTGAACTTACTGGTTTTAATAATATCGCTTTAAGCCCGAGGGGAGCGTTGAACAAGATTTTATAGATCATACACACTTCCCTCGCCACCCCAACTGCCAGCCTCTTTCAAGAATACTGTTGGCTTCACTTGGTTTTGCTGATTTACTACCGTCAGCTGAAGGCGGATTTAAAAGTTTATTATTAACCTCTCAGAGAGTAGGACTTCACTCTGGCTACCACTGGACAATTTTAGTCAGCTGAGGGAGTCTTAGTATCTCCAGATGCTTATATATAGCTTGGGAGTGACGCTTACCAACTGGACTGGTTAGATACCAGTAGATTGCGCTACCTTATTAACCCTCTCATAGTTGGAACAGCTTTAGAAGTCAGCCAAGAGAATGTCACAAAAGCTTAAGAAGTAATACTGTTACTAATATCCAGGTCAGAGTGACTGCTATTTTTTTTTTTTTTTTTTCGATGAGTGTCATGGGAGCCTGACGGAGCTACTGTGGCACAGGTCCTTGCTCACTTGAATGGCATCATCTGGTAGTAGGCTGAGTAAATTATATAAACAAATAAATAAATAAATATGAAATGAAATTTTGAAAATATCTTCTATATACTGTATGCATCCACTCCCCGAGTTGAACCAGAGTGGCAGCGACCAAAATGTCACCGGCCCCAGCGTCTCCACCACTACCCCTCCCCTTACTATCTGACACTCCAAACAGACCTTCCTGATATCACCATTATTTATCAGCATCCACATACAAATACCTGAAGGCTAATTAAATACCTTCATGTGTATACGTATGAATGTAATTAACAAATATTATGAGGATAAAAATGACGAATGAACAATATAAAAAGCCAGTCTCTAAATACCGTTAGCTGGATTTGCCCTACAGCAGGGCAGATATAAATACCTGCTACCTCTATACAAGCACTCTGGAGGTTGGGTAGGTCTATCAGTACTCCTGATATGGTTTAGTCCTGCCCATAAGTGGACATTACCAGGATGCAGTAGTACTGGAACGTTCTTAGATGTGTTCGAACACTTTCCCACCGTGGTTCCAAAAGACTCAGCTCAAAAACACTGCAACAACACACCCGAGGGAGAAGCACTGGGAGGAGGCGGGTCGCTTCTCCAGAGATCGAAACCTGTGTTCCTCAGTCCTACAGATCAAGCTGTCCTTCAGGCGAGTCCAAGCCGATCGCTACAATACATACCTACTGTTTATCCGGCAGATCCTTGCACGGGCACGTATGAATGTAAACAGCCAACATACTTAAATACGATGATAAGAACAGTATAAGATGCCAGCCTCAATATAAACTGGATACGCAACATAATAATCTCTATATACACTAGACAGGCGGTATGTATAATGGAATCTCCAATGCGGAACTCTGGTCTTGGATTTGCATTTGGAGAGGCACTGAAACTTGTTGGTATTGCTGTCTGCTGCATTGTGTGTGTGTGTGTGTGTGTGTGTGTGTGTGTGTGTGTGTGTGTGAGAGAGAGAGAGAGAGAGAGAGAGAAAGTGTCTTTTATTGAATTTATTGGGTAGGTTGAAAAAATGTCTGGAGATCAATTTGTCTTGGCGTCAGGTACCAGATATAAATAGACAGATATGCAGATGGGGACAGATAGATAGATAAATAGATATACAGACAGACAGATAGACAGAGAGACAGATAGATAGATAGACAGATAGACAAACACAGACTGATAGGTAAAGCTAAAGATACACAGTGAGATATTTACTTAGATGGAGAGATATAGTGAAAAATAGACACATAAACAGATAGAGAAAGGGTATATGGAGTAAATGGATATACAGTACACATATAGGCTTAAAGAGATATTTATACATAAATATACAGAGATATACCTTACGAAGACAGAGCTGAATATATATATGTTTACTATAGGTAGCCAGATAAACGTATGAAGATAAATATGTATATGGAGAGCTAAATAAACGGATATAGTTAAAAAGATAAACTGCAAAAAATAAACGTATTAACAGATAGACAGCCTAAAACAGATCTATAAAACTGTTCTCCACTAAGTCCTTTCACTCCTATACTTTTTTCATCTTAACCTGTTCGTTTTTTTTTTTTTTTTTTTTTTTCCACCCAACTCAGAGGCAGGAAAACAATGCAACAGCTCTACATCCTTTTCATGATACTCCTTCGTGACTCTCACCATATTCTAGCGTTAATCTGCTGTTAAATATCAGCATTCATGAGGGAGAGATGGCAATTTTAGGAGAGGTTAATGTGAAAAGAGTATAGTACGCCTATCTCAGCTTATATTTGCAGTCTCCTGACGATACTACTCAGCTTTGATGATACTTTCTGAACTGGGTGGGTTTGATATCGTCTCCATCAACCCCCTGACTGCTAGATCTCCTTCCAAGGTTGAGTAAAATCGTCTGATGGTGGCAAGAGTAAAATAGGTCATCGGTTTGAAGGCGGCGAAGAACGATAAACCTCTCTCTAACTTCATCTACCTCTACCTCTTTCCAACTTAGCCTACTCTACCTCTTACTAACTTAATCTGCCTCTTTTTAACTTAATCTGCCATTTTCTAATTTAATCTACCTCTTTCAGACTTAATCTCTTCAATCCAATGACTCTGTTAATCGTTGGAGGCAAGAGTACACCGACGGGATTTTTAAAAATTCTTCAGAAAAGCGTTCACAACCTCCTCTCTCTCTCTCTCTCTCTCTCTCTCTCTCCCTCCAAGCTCAATAAAACCGTCTGAGGAAATCAAGAATTAAAAAAGCCATCGAAGTGAACTGGTCAAGGGGACTCGAACACAGGATCGCCCAAACATCAGTCTCTATCCCGCACCACCAATCCAATCCCACCACACTCCCAATCAGCTCTCAACTCCCAGTCCTTAATAATCTACCACAAACCCCCAAATACTTACTGATAAACGCCACTGGGTACAATACGCCTCCCGTAACATATCTCGACTTCAATAAAACTCGCTGATAAGGACATTATGAGAGAGAGAGAGAGAGAGAGAGAGAGAGAGTGTGTGTGTGTGTGTGTGTGTGTGTGTGTGTGTGTGTGTGTGTGTGTGTGTGTGTGTGTGTGTGTGTGTGTGTGTGTGCCAAAGCCTAAGTATGTGGGTAGGTAGAGGAAGCAATAGTTACAGTGATTTAAGACTCTCTCTCTCTCTCTCTCTCTCTCTCTCTCTCTCTCTCTCTCTCTCTCTCTCTCTCCCTCTCTCTCTCTCTCTTTAATTCTGGTCATGATGCCCGTGCATGCTCAGACGGACCGAGGTCATGACATGCCCTATTATGAATTTTACACCCCACCCCTTCCCCCCTTACCTCCTATGAGAGAGAGAGAGAGAGAGAGAGAGAGAGAGAGAGAGTTACACAGATACACTGACCACACAGACATTATGGTCCGTAAGAGGCGGTCTGACCTTAATGCTAAAGCTTACGGTAAATCTAGTCACGGAAATAGGAGAAAAGGACAGTACAGTAGGTAGACCTTAACGTACCTCCTCCAAATTCATCTCTCCCTACTCATTAACAACTCCCACCTTGCCCCACCATCCTCCCTCATGCACCGTAGTGTAACGCCAAATGTTGCGCGCAGATCTTATAGGCTTCAGGGAACGGGCTTTGTAATCTATGCCCAGAGACAGATATTTTCCATGAATAAAAAGGTGTTCTTCCTACTAAGTTCTTACAGCTATTGATTAATATAAATGCGCCGGACGTCGAGCATCTCTCTCTCTCTCTCTCTCTCTCTCTCTCTCTCTCTCTCTCTCTCTCTGCTCCAATGACCTGATTCACACCGACACTTATGGTACCTCTGTAAAAAACACGACTTCAACTTGTGTAACTTTTCTTTAACTTATGGTACGCTTTTTATTTTTGACACCCTGCCCACCTCCCGCCTCTCTCTCTCTCTCTCTCTCTCTCTCTCTCTCTCTCTCGCTCTTATGGCTATATTTATCTATCTATCTGTCACCGTTAGAGGTTAACAGTATCCTACCATGCGGCAATCCACTTACATATCCTAATACTGTGCACGCTATATTATCTCCAGACGATTGTTACGGTACCAAGTTTTGGTAAGAGATCTCGAAGCAGAGGGGTTTGATACGGCCTTCACAAACCCCATCAATAACCCCACCCATTAGCTCCCAGGGTTCCTGTGTGAGGGATTGTGCTGGTACGGTACTAAGTGTACCGCCTTTCGCCTATCGGCTCATAGTCGGGAATCTCATAGGTCCCTACGCCGGGGTTCCCTTCTTTATTAACTATTGAAAATGTCCAGTTCCGTCCTATACTGAGGACACTGGGAGCAAATGGGTTAAATACGTCCTTCCACAGTTGAGTTAGCTCCTCGGTGGAAGCCTGACTGAAATACAGAGGTCAGTGTAGTGATGGGGTTAGCCTCTCCACTGCCATTATTTCATTTCTTATTTTACTCTTGGCATCTCCAGATTATTTTCTTTTAGCTTAAGAGAGAATAATCAGTCTTCCATCAAGCGCTTCAGTACGACGGACGGTTCTCTTAAGCTGAATAAAATCGATGGGAACCAGAAGAAAATTAAGAAGACGTTCTCAGGTGTTCATTGAAGGACTGTACGAGGTTTTGTAGACCTCTTCATCTATTACTCAACCCTTCCTAACCATCAAATCGTTTTCATGTAAAATCACGTACTACCTGCCAATCTTTTTCATCTTTAAGACTACCTAATGTCAAAGGGGTTAATTAAGGTTATAGGCGCATCTAATCCCTCTTGCTACAAAAGTCTCCCTGAAGCTGAGTCCAACCGTCAGGAGGCAGAAAGAGTACTGAAGGGAGCCACCATACTGAAGAGGTTAAAATATCAAAACATTCCACTACAGCTACAAATTACGATTCCATTTCTTAACCTTTTCACTACTTTGACGTCTTATTTATCTATTTATCTATTTATTCAAACCCTGGCCGATTTAAATTAACTTTGGGAATGCCTATCGTTCTAAGGTGTTTCTTGAAGGATGTATTTAACCCTGACAGTTCGAAAAATCTTCCCCAACGTTGTATACAATGGTCGTCCTCTATTGTCCCTATCCATCTCCACCTTCCCTCTCACTCCTCAGTTTGTACCCCTCCCCCTCTCCATTTTTGTCAATCCTCTCCAATCCCCTCCCTCTCCCCAGTCTCTCTCTATTCTTTCTCCTTCCCTGTCTCTCCTTCATTCCCCCCCCCTTTTTAATTTTCCTGTCTCCCTTCCTGTCATCCCTTCCCTCTCCCTCCCATTCCCCCTCTCCTCCCCGCTCTCTCTATTGTTCCCCTCTCCTTCTCCTCCTCCCTCCTTTTCCTTCTCCGACTTCATCACTCCTCCTCATTCTTCCTCTCCCTCTCATTCCCTCTCTGTCTCCTACGTTTTCACTTCTCTACTCCATACTTCCTTTCTCCTTCCCATGTCCCCCTCACCTTCTCATTTCTCTCCTGTTCCATCTCCTTCGCCATCCTCTCACTCCTCTCTTCCTCTCACTCTCCTCCCCTCTCCTGCTCTCTCTCTCTCTCTCTCTCTCTCTCTCTCTCTCTCTCTCTCTCTCTCTCTCTCTCTCCATTCTTCCTCTCACTCTTTCTCTCTCTCTCTCTCTCTCTCTCTCTCCTTCTCCATTCTTCCTCTCAGCTTCTCCTTCCCCCTCCTCCACTCTCCCTCCCATTCTTATTCGCTCCCTTCCCTGTGCTTCTTCATTCTTCTTCCTCCTCCCTTCCCTTCTCCCCTTCCCTTTTCGCTCGGTTCATTCCAGTCTCTTCTCTATTCCCCCCCCCCCGCCGCCTCTCCATTCTTCTTGCTTTCTTCTTCTCTCCTCCTCTCTCCTATTTTCTGTCGTCTCTCTCTTTCCCTTTTTCCATTCCTTATCCCTTTTCTCTCTCCCCTCCTCTGTTCTTCCTCTCCTTCCTTCCCACCATTCTTTTCCTCTCTCTTTCTCTGTCTTCCCCTCCCTTCCCTCTCCCTTTCATCTCAGTTCTTTCCCATTCGTCTCATTCTTCCATCTGCGTTCTCTCTCTCTCTCTCTCTCTCTCTCTCTCTCTCTCTCTCCTATTACTCTCGCCCCTCCCTAGTTCTCCCTCTCCCCCTTTCCCTCTCATTACCCTCTCTTTCTCCCTCTCCTTCCCAGTTCTTTACCTTCTCTTTTCTTCCATCTCTCTCCCTGTCTCTATCACTCCACCTCTCCTTCTCCATTTTGTTCCTTCCCCTCCCCTTGCATTCTCTCCCTCGCTCCTCCTCCTCCTCTAACCCCTCCTTCATCAATTCCTTCCTTTTCACTGTCTCTCCTCCCTCTCCCTTCCTTTCCCTCCATCCCTCTCATTCCTTCTCAGTATTTTTCCACTCTTGCCATGCGCTCTCCCTCTCCCCTTTTCCATTCCTCCTCAGTTCCTTCTCGTCTTTCACTCTTCGTTCATTCCCCCTCCCCCCTTCTCTCTCTCTCTCTCTCTCTCTCTCTCTCTCTCTCTCTCTCTCTGTTTCCCGCGGCGTGCTCGTGTGTAATGCTGCCGGCAAGGTATCATTACACAAGCCTGTTATATGGACTTGCAGCACACCCGCTTAATTTATATCAATACCGCATACTCCAGGACTCCAGGCGCCAGAGAGAGAGAGAGAGAGAGAGAGAGAGAGAGAGAGAGATTCACCCCAATGACATCTATAACGTCTTAATTTTTTGCTGCCTCCAGACGATTTTGCTTGGGTCGGGAAATACTCTGAACTGGAGGGGTTTGATAAGGCCTTCATTAACCCCTTCACTTCCGGGGGTAAAATCGTCTGGCAGCACAAGGACAATTTAACACTTACGCCCTCGGGTTAAAGGGGTTGTCTGATATCCTCCTTAACCCCTTCAACTGAGAACCGTCTTTTTTTTTATTTAATCTTACCATCAGACGATTTTACTCAGTTAGGAAGATAGTATTTCGAACTGGAGATCAGATCTATCTATTTATAGCCAGACGCCTTAATCCCGTAAGAGGTGGCCACAAACAAATCGCCTCTATGTCGCCCTGTCCCCTGCCATTTCCCTGCCCTCCCTCCAGCTCACAATTCCTTCTCTCCACTACATCCCTCCATCTCATCCTCGGTCTCCCCTTCCTTCTCCCCACCTCCAGCATTTATCTGCCTGCTCAGTACTAGAGACCTCCCCTTAAGCTGAAAGAAATCGTCTGAAGGTACCAAGAACAAAATGAATCTAGGTCATCGCAGTGAAGTGGTTATACCTTTAAAGAATTTACGCTGCTTTCGTCTGTTCGATTTTACTCTTTCTAGTCTACCTCGTCCCTCTCTCTCTCTCTACGTTCCTACTTTCCCCAGCTTCCTTTCTACGCTTTCTCTGTAGCTAACCCTTTGGCTGCGAATTGCCTACTTAGCATCTTATTTCTGCTTCTCTCTTCCTTCCCATCGCCTCTCCGTTCTCCTCCCTTTCCCATTTCCCTTCCCTCTCATTTTCCCTCCCATTCCTTTTCAGTTCTTTCCTCTCTTATCTCTAACTTCCCTCTGTATTACCGTATGTTGTTTTCTTATCTTCTAGATTTCCTGTGCTAAATGTGATTTGTTTTCGTCTCCTGTACCCTTACTTCTTTCAGTGATCATCATTGTTGCTTTCCCTTCTCCTGACTTCCTTTCAGCTAAACCATATTACGTTATGTTGCTTTCGTCTCCTATAAATACCGTATAACTTACTTTCTCTATGTTGCGTTTATCTACCAAAACCTAACTTCTCTTTCCTACTACCGTTTTTATCTAAGCTGCATTCTTCCCCTCTAACTTCCCTTTCTACAATGTTGCTGCCTGTTGCTCTCGCTTAATATAACCTAACTACAGTTTTTTCCGATTATCTTAGTTATCTTTCCTCTCCTATATTTTTCAGTGACTATTTACTTTCTCCTAACTTCCTTTTCCACGATATAACCTAGTTGTTTTCTCCTGTCCTAACTTCAGCTTAGACAGTTATCCAAGATACATTTTCTTTCTTTGTACAGTATATGGTGCTTTCGTCTCACGCTTCGTAGTTCACATTTTCTATTAAAAAAAAAAAAAAAAAAAACTAGGTGCTTTCATTGTTACGATTGTGTTGCATCCCCTTTCTGTAATTAGCTAGGCTTCCTTCTCTTCTCCTAACTTCCTTTTTTATTCTGTGTTACTTTCATCCTCTAACATCTGTATTCTAGACATCCATCCATCCATCATCAGATAAATTTCTACTCCATCGGGCGGGTAGGAACTCGGGACTATACCACTCAGTCCCGACACTGAAGGCGGGGCTGATCAACCTCACTCGCCCCAGAGTGGCATTATGTCAACAATAAACTCTAACCACCCTTCCGATGTATGTTCTTGCGGGTCCCATATGCCTGAAGCACCTTAACCCACCAGACCACCTGGTGTCATTTGGTCACTGCAATGGGTACCACTCACCGTAGTAAACGGTTTCCTGGGTTACGGTAAACCATTTTACTTTTCACTCATTTTGCTTGTCTACAGTCACCTGAAGGGAGTACTACATCGACCGGATGGTAAGCGCCCCACCCACCTAGTTTCTACTTTCTAAAGAGTCTCATGTATACTTTTACCTCTTATACAGGCCAACTTCTCCAGCTAAGAATATCTTAATTACTTCATTTTCTCCTAACTTCCCTTTTTACTTACATCTGCTATGACCTAACTTCCACTTTCCACACAAAAAAAAAAAAAAATCGTTACTTTCATCAGCAACATTTTAGCATGTCTGTAACTACGACTTTCTACCAGTTACTTTCGTTCCATTTATTAACCCTCTCATGATCGAAGCAACTTTTGTATTGTGTTCCCGCTATCGGCAGACGAATTTACTGTCATAAAAACCTGAGTGTTAATACTGGTACCACTAACTCTATCATGGCCAGGACTACTCTAGTATTGTTCCAGCAAATGCCGGACGCTTTTATTGATCTGAGTGAGTCACAGAAGCCTGAATTAAGTTGCTTTCGTCTTTACTTTCGCCTCAGCTATAAACCACCTTGATACCATGACGGCAAAGTTGTATCCTTGCTTCAACCAGACGATTTTATTCAGCTCAGGAGAGGCTTTTCGCACTGTAAGAGTAACATGTCTCCATTAACCCCTTCATTATGAAAAAGAAGCCTAAGTTAACTAAAACCATCTACGAACATCAACAATAAACTAAATAAAATGAAATAAAATGACATAATAAGAATCAAGAGGTTCGCTTCCCATTTTCTACAGTTCCCTAACCCACGAGGTCGTTGACGAATTTTATTAAGTTTCTTCTTTCTACCTCCAGATGATTTTGTTAATCTGGGAGAAATCATCTGTAGTGACAGGGTTTGAAAGTCATTATTAACCGCTTTACAACCTCATTTCTCTCCTTTAGCTGAGTAAAACAGTCTGGGAACAACAAAAATAAAATAGAAAACAGGCACTTGATAATCTTTACCGTATATTTAATGACCGAGATAAGCGTTTTTATTTTCTCTCTTTTCCCATATACAGACGATTCATTCTGTTTGGCACTGATTTTTCGAACTGGAAGGATTACACATAGCCTTCCTTAACCCAATTAATATATCCTTTCTTAAGTTTATTAAAAGTCGTTTGAAACAAGTGATACGTGCGCGGGCACACACAAAAATAAAACTGCTTCGTGGATTTAATAACTATAATCGATCCAAGGTGTGTGTGTGTGTGTGTGTGTGTGTGTGTGTGTGTGTGTTATAATTAGTATGACTGGCTGGCAAACCGTAATTTTAAAAAACCCACATTCTTTATTTCCCTTTGATCCGTTATGTGCCCTCAGGTTATACTTTCTTCATTACGTTGGTACAAACAATAATCGGATTTGTTTGTCGCTTCGCTCGAACGACTTTCTAACATTCTTTTTGGGAGCTTGGGGCGATGATTAGCTTGCTGGGTATAGATGCAGCATTTATTAACCTGTTCAATACCTGACCAAACCTAAGTCGCTTGTAATCGTCTGGAGGTAGCATGGACATGAGAAAGTTGTTGTTTAATTCATAACTAAGTTACTCAAACAACCATGCAAGTAATTCTACATAATTTCCTCAATTAATTTTTCGCCAATTCAATATTAACCAAGGACATTGTCATTTCTATTACAGGAAAAACTACGGTAAATATACAGTACCAGACAAGGCATTATTCCATGACATTTTCTGGAAACTGTTTGTCCACTTTAACTTGGCCTAAAATTACCATCTTTTCATCTTCAATGCTATGCTGTAACTAGAGATTAATTCTAGGACACTGCATTGCTAGTCATGGAAATTATTATTACATTTCTCCCATTATGCTGCGGGAAATGGACTGCTACACAAAGAAAATCCACCAAATCTACGTGGACGAACTACAGAAAGTGAGACTAATGATGAAAGTGTCATGCAAAAGATGAACAGCTGTAGTAATGTCGTATTCGTCAATGAACCACGAAAAATAAACTGCAAAAGGATGAAAATCTGCGCCAAGTTAGCGTGGACAAACTATACTCAACACAGAATTTTGCCTCGACCTACCTCAAAGTCCGCTGCCGAAATTCCACCGTCATGCAACTGAAGGGCACTTGGAAAATATATTCAGAGCTCCATGGGTTCCGATCCCCTGGTCATGTACCGTCACACCCACCAGCTATTATGATCAGTATCGACGCACAATTCCTGCTTTCAGAGTATATAATCTTTTAATCCTGTCAGGCGCTTCTAATATTCGAGCATAAAATCTTGAAGCGCAGCAAATCTTCTCTTCCCTTTTTCTTTTTCCTTTCTTTTTTCCCCCTCCGATTTTCGTATCCTGCCCAGTGGTATATTCAATAACTATACCTCCAGGGTTCTCACAGGCACTTATGATATACAACAACGAATCCACAGAACGAACTATCACTGCGTTTTGAGTCACCGAATCCCAAAAGGCACTTGGCGTTGTTTACATCTGAGCAGAGCAGAGCGAGGAGGGGGGGAGGGGGAACTTGCACAAACTTTCTCTCACGCACACTCCTCCTCACCTCGCTGCTTTGGCTACAACTGAGGCTGTGGTACGCGTGGTTGGCTGTCTGCGAGATGGAGGGGGGACGGGGAGGGGGCTCGGGGAGACGGGGAGGGAGGGAGGAAAAGGAGGAGGGGTAGGAGTGAGATGCCGCCTCTCTAAACCAATCACGACCCAGCCAAAGTTGCAGGCGAGTTGGATTTTTACCAGCGCATTATTTACCCAACGATCCCGTAATTTTCGCGTGATTTGAGCACCGTGGTACCGCTGGGTATATATTAATAATTATTGTGCTCTGAGGAGGCGAGAGCTAGGGTAACTGGCAAGGAGTAAGGCGGGAAATACAGTTTGGATGATTCACTGCCTCACACACGAGACCCGCCAAGATCATTCGCAGTTTCGGGCAGAGGTAGCGGTTTCTAGGTAATGTGTATTTGGACGCTGATCCCCCCTCCCCCCCTAAAAATGTCTTACGATTATTTGTTTTTAGAGAAAAAGTAATGAAAATATAGCGTGAGATAGCGGTTTCTAGGTATTGTGTATTTGGACGTTGATCCCCCCTCCCCTCCAAAAAAAAGTCTTACGATTATTTGTTTTTAGAGAAAGTAATGAAAACATAGTGCGGAATCTTTGCTTGTTGCTCCAGACGTTGATTAACAAAAGGTCTTGCCATCATTTATCGCGGAACTAATATGTCTTTTTGCAGGACGGGCAGGGCAGGAAAGTGTACACTACAGTCTGCTAGGTCTTGTATCTGACTGTAGAGCGCCGTAGTGAACAACCATGACGACTGCCGTGCTGGTTCTAAACAAACATTCGATACTGCGACTTTTACAATATGGTCGTTTCCTTTTTTACTGGGTGGAAGGAAATCAGTATGAAGGTGCGAAAACCACTTTCAATGTATTCATAATTATATCAACTTCTTCATACTCTAGTGGTGTAATATACGAGGTAAAATTAAGGCTAGCATCAGAAAGAGTCTGCAAAACAATGGTGTCTGTAATACATAATGTTTGGCTGAAAACTGTTAAAATATACCTTTCCGTTATTTTATGGTAATATTTGTCATTGCTGACAGAAATAAAGTTTCTTTATGTAGCCGTCTTTTTTTTCTGACTTGCAAAGCTGAAGTCGTTGAACAAACTGTATTATCAGGTGATAAATACTGTACTTTGGTTCTGTGACACAGAGACAACACACTAGAATTCGGCACAATATGAATTTGAAAGAAACCCCGCGTTAAGCAATAAGGCTTATCAGTCTAGTAGATACTGTAGTATCAATCTTTTCAATTACTTAGTCTGATTTTATTTTTTTCCAGAGTACAGTATGTTCACTGGGTCACACTGCTGTATAGCCTATATTACAGGGAATTTGTGTAACCAGTGAGTTCACAAAATCCCTAGGGAATTCGTGAAATAAGTCTAAATTAGGATGGGTTAAGTAAAGTTAGGTTAATTTAGGCTGTGGTTAGGTTAGGCTGGGATAATCTACGTTAAGTTGAGGTTAGGTTAGGGTAGGTTAGTTAGGTTAGGTTAGGTTAATTTATTAGATGAACGCTAAGTTACATTATGCATTCATAGAATTAACCTAACCTAACGTAACCTTGCTAACCTAGCCTAACCTAACCTAAACGTAATCTAGATTATCCCAGCCTAGCCTAACCGCAGCCAAAATTAAACTGAACTTAATTAACCCATCCTAATTTAAACTCATTTAACGAATTCCCTAGGGATTTCATGAAATCACTGGTTACACAAATTCCCTGCAACATATATACACTGTGCGCCCAGTAGCCAATTTAAGAGTCACTATTACTTCCCGTTGTATGGGCTCCACTGGGTTTGGTTTGCAGGTAAATTACATACAGTATGAAAAGTCAGGTTAGAATCTGATAAAGTTAGGTCTAGTGGCGGTCTGTGTTAGGTCTGGTGGCAGTCTGTGTTTATTACGTCTAGCGGCAGTCTGTGATAGGTCTAGTGGCGGTCTGAGTTAGGTCTGGTGGCGGTCTGTGTTAGTTAGATGTTATGGCAGTCTGTATGAATTAGGTCTAGTGGCAGTCTGTGTTAGTTAGGTCTAGTGGCGGTCTGTGTTAGTTAGGTCTAGTGGCGGTCTGTGTTTGTTAGGTCTAGTGACGGTCTGTGTTAGGTCTAGTGGCAGTCTGTGTTAGTTAGGTCTAGTGACGTTCTGTTTTAGTTAGGTCTAGTGACGGTCTGTGTGTTAGGTCTAGCGGCAGTCTGTGTTAGTTAGGTCTAGTCGCACTTACATATTTATTTTCCTCCTCCCATAAGAATGAAACAAGAGACGATATTGTAAAACCTGCAAAGTCGGATGCTTGTTCTCAACTGCTCGTGACGTTGCGCCATAAAATTTTGACTCTCTCTCTCTCTCTCTCCTGAAAACCAAAGTTATATGACAGGAAATTGATCGTGCTGTGTAACGACGAAATGAAAGTGTTCATATGGAAGTCTGTCACAAAGTTTAAGAAATCTGACGAAAAAAAAAAAAAATTGTTTAACCCCTTCAGCCAGACGAGGTCTTTTTTCACTTCGATCTAGCTAACGTCACACCAGCTAATAGGCCTACAACGTGAAACACATCTCCCCTAATGAAGTGGTTAATGAAGGTATATAACATCGTCCGGAAATTGCGAGAAAAAATATAAACATCTACCGAAAATGGAAATATATAAACCTCGTCGGAAAACAAGAAGGAAAACATAAACATCTTCCGAAAATAGCAAAAAATATAAACAACTTCCGAAAATAACAAAAAATATAAACAACTTCCGAAAATAACAAAAAATATAAACAACTTCCGAAAATAACAAAAAATATAAACATCTTCCGAAAATAACAAAAAATATAAACAACTTCCGAAAATAACAAAAAATATAAACAACTTCCGAACATATCAAGAAAACATGTAAACATCGTGCAAAAAAAAAACAAGGAAAAAACATGAACATCTTCCGAAAATAGCAAGAAAAAATATACCTTCCGAAATAGCAAGAAAATATATATAAACATGGTCCGAAAATAACAAGAAAAAATATAAACATCTTCCGGACACAGCAAGAAAAAATAAAAAAAAAATCTTCCGAAAATAGCACAAAAAAGTATAAATATCGTCCGAATATAGCAAGAAAAATATAAACATTTCCGAAATAAGAAAAAATATAAATAGACGTCATTGTAGCGAAGGGGTTAATGCGACTCCACAATGAACATATTTGTTTTTTTTTTTGTTTTTTGTTATTGTCTACCGTCTGAGTCCCAAACATGTATTTTTTTTTTTTTATTATTATGAAGCTTGCCATCAATTTCTTTTCGTAACTGAGAATGGTTTTTGCAGGAAGAACTGTGAACAAGTGTCTATGTTGGAATCATAGTCGGAAGACGATGATGATGATGATAATGATGATGATAATAATAATAATAATAATAATAATAATGATAATGGACGGTGTTTACCTATAGCGAGAAATAATGATCGAGATGATGATGAATCGAACGATTACCTGCAGGTGGTAATCAGTAGGGTGGTTGTTGATGATAATGATGATGATGATGATAAGTTAATTGATGCACTGATCAATTAATTTATTCATTTATGCGATACATCCATTAAGTCACATATTTTTCGATTTTTTTTTTTTTTTAAGGGAGGCTGCAGAACCTTCCCTCCTCTAATTCTTAACCCATAGTGGTTATTTGCCGTAATGACCCACTGTGCAGTCGATAGGTACAAATTTATTTTAACTAGGTCGTTTTTATTATATATTTACTTAGTCATTATGTTATTTATTCATTTATTCAAGCTCTTATTTATTTCATTTTATCAGTCTATTTATTCATTTATTTCTGCCATTTGTAGTGAGTGTATCTATACATAGGATTATTCCGCAATGTGTCAAAAGCGCTAAGAAAACAGCATGATTAATTGCGACGTGGTAAGTAGCGATCACATCTGGACCACATGCACCGGAAGAGGGTGGAAAGGTTGGTATGAGGTGCCTGAGGTATGTGGAGAGAGAGAGTTCGACGGTAAGATGTGGTGCGGTAAGAGAGATATGTGGTAGCAGACACTATTATGATGGAAAGATTTATCGTGGTGTGTTTAAGTAGTGTTGTCACTCACTAAGTTTAAAATTTCTAAGATAAACACCATAAAAAATCCCAAGAAAGTCTAAGGTCTACTCGTATTTTTCTAAGCGTATAATTGAAAGACAACTTAAAAGACATTCTAAACATGGCATTTATACTCACCTGAGGACGAGATGCTTTACTGTAGGGAGACCGCAACTGCTGGATCTTCATCTTTCTCCTCCCCGACTTCTGGTTCACCAGGGTGTAAAGGTGCCAAATCTCTCTTCATTCTGCTTGCCTCCCCCTCCTTATATCGTTGATGGCACTGACTAGATTTTAAAGCATTAACTAATGATGTGGATGGTTTCCAGCTACAGTAAGAGGCCTCTTGTCTTGCTATTGCTTGCTTAGTTAACAAGCGATTAACTGCTGTTGATACATACAACCTACTGGGTCGCTTAGTTCTTATATGAATCTGTTCCTTTCCACACATGCTACAGAATGAGGCAAGACAAAGAATCACATATGAACTTCGAAAGATCAAACTTAGAGTAATTCTTTCCATCTTCAGTTAAGTGTAGAGCATACAAGAAAGTGATTGCAGACTTGCTGCTTTGAGTGATTGTGTTTTTGGTAAACAAAAATCTCTCCACTGATCTTATAACTTGTCTAGAGCTTCCACTTTCACAAGTGCTGGAAAATAAACAGCTAGAGGCACAAGTGCTTTCAGGCTCCTTTTATCTGAAAGAGTTTCTGTGGGATCCAGAGCAGGTTACATAGCAAGAATGCAATCCTCTTCAAAAGTGAATCATTTCTTCACCTACATTTATAGTTTTACAGGGAACTGCCAACAGTGGATACCATACAACTCTTCATTTTCCTGATGAAGTTCAGTCAAGAGTATTTCCTCGAATCTTCCGCTAGGACCGAGATTTTTCAAACTCATACAAAGCCGCATCACGTGGATCAATGGCAGCTAACTGTTGCGAGTGGTTTACTATCGTTTATAAACAGGCCAAGGATGATTAGATACTCATCAGAAATAGCTGGGAACAAGGCACCGAGTCTGAATTGCTGGGACTGAAATTCAATGTTCATCTTATCGACCTTACCCACTATGCATGTCTCTTGTTCCACGTGTCGTCATTACTTTATGTATCTGTGCAGCACCATAAATTTTGTCCTCCCTTGCTTCACTTTGAAAGTAATGCTGTGAAGCGCCCTATTGCTCCAAAATCTTGCTATAATTTTACTTCTTGTGAGCCATCTGGTCTAAGATAACTTGACCATCTTATAGCCTGGGGTTTGGACTTCTTGAATCAGGTGGAACTCATGATTCCGCTTGCTACTGCGTGAAAAATTGTAGTACACGTCTTTCAGAAAAGATTCTGGCCATAAAGGCAGATGGCTGATGGCATGGTTGCAGCACAAAGCAAATGAGTGGCATATGCAGCCAAGGGACATGCACATTTTGATAATCCCTCTTATAGTCTTGCAGCAGTAGCATAATCACTTCTATGATGTCTAGTAATCCATCTGTTATTTCATAACCTTCTTTGTCAAAAAACTTCACAGTAGGTGCAAGTACCTGAGAAACCGACACATCATTGTTTTAATCAGTGATTAGAGAAAGTCTGTTCTCTCTGCACATGTCAGCTATTTTCTGGCATTCATTCCATGCAATGCCATTTCGTATAATAATTATTTAAGGCTTTAGTTTTCTGTTGTGAAATTCTTTTAGCAAGATCGCTGTCTGAAAAAGTTTCCTTCAACATATCTTCAAGGTGATTCGCTTGGTAGAATGGCAAACAACGTTTTGCCATGAAACCTGAGAGGACCCATTCTGTTTTTGCAACTTTATCATGATGAGTTAATCCTGATATTTTCTGAAAATGCTGCAGGATACTGACCACATTCCTCTTGGCATTTACATTTCTTTATGTTTTACGGAAACTGTATAAGCCATAGGAGATGACTTAATGGAGTTTAAGTTACAGTTACATACGGTGCACAGAACTGCACATTCATCTGAGTAGTCGGGCTTCAACCAATCTTTCAGTTTTGGGTCATCCATTCACTCAGCTTGCTGTTATCATACTTTATTTTCTTTGGTGGCATATCACTCCCACAACACCCGGTTTCACCTGAGTCACCCACTTTGGTCTGACCTAATGAAAGGCAGTACCTCGAGTAATAATTTACGTGCGTGTATTTGCGATCGACGTCACGAGAAAACTGAGAGGACGGGCATCACGGGAGTGGCGAGTTAGCGCTGTCTGGACGCAGCTGGTTCCTTCGTGTCCGTTCCTGTGTGGGTTCATTGTTGCCAGTGTTTACATTTCATATTATATGAATTAGAGGAGATGATAAATTTTATTAGTAGAATTCATTAACTAACTCCAAGATTGGCCAAGTTTTTACATTTTACATCCAAGATTCCAAGGCGGAACTCCGAATTCCAAGATCCTGGGAAAAATTTCAAGGAGTGGCACCACTGTACAGTTGATGTGATATGGTCATGTGGAAAGAATGGATGAGGAATTACTGATATGACAGTGGGATGTGGTACGGTCAGAGAGAGGTGTGGAAGTATGTGCAGTATGACGGAAGGGCAGACTACGGTATGAAATGCTTCTACAGTCTCATTAGGTCATTTATATTTATTAATGTTACCACAACCCTCTCTCTCTCTCTCTCTCTCTCTCTCTCTCTGCTAAGGGGAGACTTTTTATACTTCAGCTTCATAACTCAACTTTCATCCCTGCTAGAGCACAGTCCATAGAGGAAAATTATTTAATGTAATAAGAATAAAAAGTACGTCATCGGATTGAAGGGGTAAGGTTGTATAGCCGGATGGAAAGAGTAGGTGATGGGAGACTGATAAAGAAGGTATGCAAATTAAAAGAAGAATGAGAGGAAGAGGGAGGTGGAACGATGATGTGAAGACAAGAGAGTTGTGAGGATATGTGAAGGATGAGAGAGGGAGAGGACGATGGGAAAAAAGAGTGAGAGGGCTGGGGAGGTGGAAGGCTGGTGAGAATAAAGAGGGAGTGAGAGGAAGAGGGAGATGGAAGGATGGCGAGAATGAGGAGAGAGTGAGAGGAAGAGAGGGGGATGGAAGGATGGTGAGAGAGAAGAGAGAGTGAGAGGAAGAGATGGTGAGAGAGAAGAGAGAGTGAGAGGAAGAGGAAGGTGGAAGGATGGAGGAAGAGGAGAGAGTGAAAGGAAGGGGGAGGTGGAAGCATGGAGTGAAAGAGGAGAGAGTGAGAGGAAGGAGGAAGTCGAAGGATGGCGTAAAAAAGACATTGATTCATAACGTTATCAGCACTTACATTCACATCAATCAACGTTACCGTTCTATTACCATCCCACTAGTAACCATTATTGGTTTGTGTGGCAGGAGCAAAGGAGGATGCACTCAGATGTTCCTCTTACAAAGAAAAAAAAAAAGAAGAAAGAAAGAACAGAAAAAAGAAGGAAACGAAACGAAACAGTTACTAGAAGGAAATTATCGAAGGTTGTTTTCTGCAGGATGGACCAGAAAAAGAAAGTGACCAATTATCCCGCGTCTCTATCTCTGTCTGCAAAAACCAGTGTGAGTTACGACAGGAAATCGACTGCAGATATATTCGAGAATCACACTGCAGCATGTTTACAGTCCCTTTGTTTTGATATACCATTACATTAATGAATCTGGCTCCAGGAGGTTGAGATACGGGTGTAGGTCAGACAACATTGACATGAAGCAGTGTATGAGAGGACTGTTGCCTGTCCAAGTTCTGCAGTGTAACAGGCAAAGAGCGAATCGAGTCAGATAAACTGCAGTGATCAACGGAGGTCTGGTTGTGTATCAGACTTACTTAGGGAGAGAATAGGTGATCATTACACAAGACAGCTGAAAATATTAGTGAACGTGTCGCCACCCCGCCGGAGCAGGTAACAACGAGCGTATC
>NC_137014.1:42423410-42520910 GCF_032717465.1 Coenobita brevimanus
TTCAGGTCAGCGTAGTGTGACTGCGAACTCTCTCCATAAATAGATAGATAGATAGATAGATAAAAAGATACATATGTAGATAGACAGACAGACAGATAGATGAGATAGATAGAGATAGATAGATAAACAGATACACAGAAAGAATGATTTGCAACAGATATGACCCACCTTTTGTATGTAGGTACAGTCGCGGACTAAGATATCGCTCACCATTTTAGTCGAACAATCATAAAACATCTACGTAGCATCATTTGAAAAGTCTGATTGGCTAGGAAGATAGCCTCACTGGGTTTCCAAAGTCAACAGTGGGTCTTAGGTCGTATTCTGAGTGGATCTTGAGCTTTCCTAACGCCTCTTCCATAGCGATTTAGTCAGCACGTCACATCTCAGCACCCACTTCTATATTATCGTTGCAGTCTACTGTATGTTGGTATAAAATAAAACATATCATACAAGAAATTCTATGGCGTAACGTACAAAATAAATCACTAAGAAAAAGGTACCACGAAGGCTCCTATGGCGTCTAGAATACAATTTTATCATGGAGTTTTTTTTTTTTTTTTTCTGATGAAAGCTATGGACCCCTCCCCCTCCAAAATAATGTACATAAGCAATACAAAATTTTGCATACAGTCACGGTTTTATTGCACAGTACTTTGAAATGCTTTACATGTATCCAAACCGCACAAATAAGGCAAAAACTATACAGTACTATAATTCAATTCAACAATAGATTTTGCTGAGATGATGATGTTAGCCTCGATTAGGACGAAAATGTGGAGTGGTTTTTGACAAGCTTACACACATATACATCTTGAAAACTATATTTGTATTTATAATTAACAGTTTTTTCATATTAACCTGGTCAAGATTTTCGTCCTTTTGCAGCTTATTTTACGCATCTCAGTGGCGGAAAATGATAATCCCATGGCTCCACATTCTTTCCATAGCACCTCTTCGTGACTAGCTGCAAATTCTAGAGTGCGAATCTAATGTTACTACTCAGCGTTCAAGATGGAGAGAAGTCAATTTTAAGCCAGGTTAATGTAACAGGAGTATAACGATAACGATTATGTTACCTAACCGTGCATATTAACATCACGTGACAGAACAAATATTTAATGGTGTTCTTTAGGAGGCAAAATTACTTCATTATCATCATCATCATCATCATCATATCACTGTCGTCGTCGTCGTCGTTCATCCCTCTTCATCTCGTCATGCCCTGTTATCTGATCAGTAAATGCCATGAATATCTTACAGTACTTCTCACATGCTTTCTTCACTGTCTCACTACAAATATAGATCGAATAAATATCTGTCTGCCAGCCTGTCTGTCTGTCTCTGTCTCTGTCTGTCTGTCTGTCTGTCTGTCTGTCTCTGTCTCTCTCTCTCTCTGTCTGTCTGTCTCTCTCTCTCTCTCTCTCTCTCTCTCTCTCTCTCTCTCTCTCTCTCCCTGGTCCTCTTGCACCCCGTCAAATACATCACCACAAACTCATCCACCCAGTCACACAAAAACATAAATCATTCGCTTTGCCCCTCACCACCATCTCTCTCTCTCTCTCTCTCTCTCTCTCTCTCTCTCTCTCTCTCTCTCTCTCTCTCTCTCTCTCTCTCTCTCTCTCTCTCTCTCTCTCTCTCTCTCTCTCTCTTTCTCTCTCCCAATTGTTGTTTGTTTCTTTTTTTCTCCACAGCTTTACTATTCTGACGTCTTTTATTTTTCCATTCTTTATTTTCTGAGTGGTAGAGCTCCGGCTTTACTCCAAGAAGCTGCAGTTCTCGTAAGCTTTTGTACTATATTAAAGATTCACGTTCGCAGGGTGGACTCCTGAGGCATAAATGATCTGGACTTCGTTTGCCACCCCATGGGCCCCTCCACTCCTCGGCCCCCTCCACTCTTAGGGCCCCCTCCACTCTTAGGGCCCCCTCCACTCCTCGGGCCCCTCCACTCCTTGGGCCCCTCCACTCCTTGGATCTCTTCACTCCTCGGGCCCCTCCACTCCCCGGGTCTCTTCACTTCTCGGGCTCTCCGTGTCTATCAAATGGAGGGAAAAAAGTGGATTGCTTGTTAACCAAATAATTGTTGTGGGGGTCATTTCACTATATCCTTTTCACTCTAACATGGCCTAAAATATCCATCTCTCCGTCTTGAATGTTGGGCTCTTATATCAGATGAACACTAGAATATGGTGCTAGTCACGAAGAAGCGCTATGGAAAGGATGCAAAGCTGTAGGATTGTGTTTTACTGCCACTGTTCTACGGGAAATAAGCTGCAAAATGGACAAAATTCTGAACCAAGTCAAGGTGACAGGACTATAACGCTGGTACCGCTTATCCATCGTATTCGTAATTTGATCTCTAACATTATCTACTTACACCGAATCGAACCAAATCTAGCCAAATCAAAACAAATCTTCCCAAATCAAACGAAATCTAGTCAAGTCAAAACAAATCTTTTCAAATCAAACCTAATCTAACCAAATCAAAGTAAATCAAGCCTAACTTAACCTAACCCAATCAAACCAAGGCAAAGAAACTTAACCGAATGCAATCAAACCCAACCAAGCTTAGCATAATCAAATTATTCTACACTATCCAAACCAAACAAAGCCTTACCTCACCAAACAAAGCCTTACTTAAACAAAGCCTTACCTCACCAAACAAAGCCTTACCCAACCAAACAAAGCCTTACCCAACCAAACAAAGCCTTACCCAACCAAACAAAGCCTTACCTCACCAACCAAAGCCTTACCTAATCAAACCACACTGTGCTTAACTTAACCAAACCTAGTCTCATCTAACTCCATAAGGACGAATGGGAGTGGTTAAATACTGTGATGAGAAACCTAACGTGACCTGACCTGACCTGACCTAACCTAACCTGACCTAACCTAACCTATCCTAACCTGACCTGACCTGACCTGACCTAACCTAACCTAACCTAACCTGACCTGACCTAACTTGACCTAACCTGACCTGACCCGACCTGACGACCTGATCTAAGCAAGAACGCAGTGCCCGGTTAGAGATTATTCCTGCAGTGTTTCTCGGCCATCTTTGTTACCTGAGGAGTGATCACCTGCCGTGTTTGGAGTGAGGGGCGGGCGGAAAGCAAGGTGGGAAAGAGAGAGAGAGAGAGAGAGGTGGAGGTAAGTAGGAAGGAGAGTGAGAGAGAGGGAGATAACGGGAGAGGGTGAGAGGGAGAAGGGACAGGTAAAAGCAGGTAAAGGAAAGGAAAATGATGGGCAAGGGAGAGGGGTGACCTGGAAGAGAGGGGGGAGGGAAGAGGAGCAAGGGAAGTGAGAAGAGAAAGGGGAGGGAGAGAGAGGGGAGAGATATACGCAGGGGAGGGGGGGAAGGAGATTAGTGAGGGAGAAAGTAGGGAAAGGAGTGGGGGCGGGAGGGAAAGGGAGGGAGAGGGTGTTGGGGAGGTGTGAGAGCGGTGTGGGAGAAGGGATGAGAGGAGGAAAAGTGTAGGGGAGAAGAGGGACGAGAGAGATGGGGAATGGAGGGATGGGGGAGAGGGTGTGAAGAAGACGGAGAAGAAGAAGAAGAAGGAAAAGAGAGAGAGAGAGAGAGAGAGAGAGAGAGAGAGAGAGAGAGAGAGGAATGTGAGTGATTGCAGAAGTCAGCAGCCCAGTCAGCTAATAACTCAGCCACTTGGTCATTCAGTTAGTCAGCCAGTCAGTGAGTCAGTCAACCAGTCATTCAGTTGGTCAAATAGGCATTAAATTAGTAAGTCAGTCAGTCAGTCAGTCAGTCAATCATCCAGGCGGTCAGTAGTCCTAAAATTAAAGAATCAGTTAATCACTCAATTTTTAAATCAACCAGTTAGTCAGTTTTTTAGTCAGTCAGGCAAACAGTCTATCAGCCAGGCAGTCATGCAGTCAGTTTAGCCAGTCATTTGGTCAGTTAGCTGGTGATAAAAAAAATCGAATCACTCAATCAGTCAATATAAGAGATTGTTCACTCAGTCACCTATCACTATACCATCACTATCGCACTTAGGCTACAACTACTCTCTGTCGCCACATTTGTCTATTATCAAGCGCTGGGGAGGGACACCTTCACGTGGTGGCACCGATATTGCTGGGTGAATGAACTGCCCGGTTATACAAACGTCCCTCAGTCCCCCGAAAGGAAGATGGTGGCTACGGGATAAGGGCAATTTCGGCATGCAGTCTACTTGTTCACGTCTCTCTCTCTCTCTCTCTCTCTCTCTCTCTCTCTCTCTCTCTCTATCTATCTATCTATCTATCTATCTCAATCAATCAATCAATCAATCAATCAATCGCCAACTCACAATACAGTCGGAAGAAAACCGGAACCAACAGAAAATGGAAGAACATTGGAGATCCAGCCCCACACACACACACACACACACACACACAAAATAATAATAAAACACACACACACACACACACACACACACACACACACACACACACACACACACACACACACACACACACACGCCTCAATCACCAAACATCAAGGGGCCCAAACGCACCACCTTGAGGGCCAATCAGGAAGGAACGTTGAGGATGTCGTTCTTCTGATGGGCCAGACTTGGGTTACGGGAATGGCCGAGTACAATTGGAGATTAAGTTACACGAATTCTTTGTGAACTTCCTTCCTCCCTAACTTCCTTCCTTCCTTCCATCCTTCCTTCTTTTCTTCCTTCCTCCCTAACTTCTTTCCTTCCTTCCTTTCTTCCTTCCTTCCTTCCATACTTACTTACTTTCGTTTCCTGTCTTTCCTTTCTTTCTTTTCTTTTTTCGTTGTTCGCTTGTGTGATGACTTCCTTCCTTTCTTCCTTCCTTACTTACTTCTTCCTTTATTGTTTTTCTTTCTTCTGTTCTTCCTATTCTTTTGTTGTTTGCTTGTTTAATGCCTTCTTTCCTTACTTACTTACTTTCTTCCTTCCCTTCCCTTCCCTATTTTCTTCCGATGATTGTTTGTATAATGCATTCCTTCCTTCCTTTCTATTTTCCATTTTCCATCCTTACTGACTGCTTCCTTCTCTTCCTACTTTCTTCGGTTGCTTGCTTCCTCATTTCCTTCCTTCCTTCCTTCTTTTGTTTTTCTTCTTTGTTCCTTCTTTCCTTCTCTTCCCTTCTTTCCTCCGTTGCTTGCTTGTTTGATGCCTTCCTTCTTTCATCATTGTTTTCTTCATACCCCCCTTCTCTTCTTCCCTACCTTGCTTGTTTAAAGTCTTCGTCTCCTCTTTATTTTGCATCTTACTTGTTCTCTGTTTTTCTTCTTTCTTTTCTTTCCTTTCTTCCTTCATTCTTTAATTCCTCTTCCCTTCTTGTTTTTTTTCTCTCTCCTCTTTCCATCTTTCATTCCGAAATACTTCCATTCTGCCTTCCTGTTTTCCTTCCCTTTTTAATTCCTCCCTCCCTTCTTTTTTCTTCCTTCCTTCCCCCCTTTCTTACTACTTCCCTTCATTCTTTCCTTCCCTCTTTCCTCCCTTCTTCCTCAATCTTCTTCTGGTATTCCCCCCACCTGCATTTTTTCCTTCATCCTCTCTCTCTCTTCTGCTTTTTCTTATTGTTGCCTCTGTACTTCCTCCTAAGAATTCTCATCTCATATTACTCTCTCTCTCTCTCTCTCTCTCTCTCTCTCTGTCCGTGTGAAGGAGAGTGACAGCCAAAATTAATCCATCCTCATGCCGACAAAGTACAAAACAGGAAAGAGTGTTTGTAGTGAAAATGATCCTCGTGAAATTGGAAGTGGTGTGTCTGTCTGTCTGTCTGTCTGTATGTATGAGCCTGTATATGTCACTGGTATTAATTAGTAGGGTACAAATGTATGTCGGTCTATGGAGGGACACACTACCCTTACCAACGCTTATGTTGATCCATCCATCCATTCAACCATCTATCCCTTAATCTTTCTACCCATCCATCACCCATTTTTCCCTTCATTTGCCACCCAACCATCCATTTATCTATCCTTCCATTCATTTATTCATCCATCTATCAAATCATCTATTCATCCATCCACTGAATTACCCATCTAAATATTCGTGTCTTAATCTACCCACTCATTCCATTAGCAGATCCATATATCCATTAACTTATCCATTTATCCAACCATCCACGAATTTATCCATCTATCCATCCATGCATCCATCTGTTATTCATGTATTATCCATCCATCCATCCATCCGTCCATCCATCCATTCAGTACCCTCCGTGAAGGCTTGACAATGGTTAGCGTGGGAAGACAATGATTACATGGGCTGGCACACACACACACACACACACACACACACACACACACACACACACACACACACACTCACCACATACATGTACTCGCACACACACGTCATACAAACACACCTTCACACACACACACACACACACACACACACACACACACACACAACAGCCAGAGGTTAAAAAGGTGTACAGTGGTGATTGTACTAACTTTAGGGGCCATGAAGCAGTGTACTTAATGTTGATGCGAGTACTCTAAGCGTGTACTTTTTGTGGCCAGGAGCACATTTGGAGTAAGTTATGGGAAGGAGCTGAAAGTATATGAGCCAGTGAGCAAATAGAGTTGAAGTATTAATGGGAGGGAGAGAGAGAGAGAGAGAGAGAGAGAGAGAGAGAGAGAGAAGGGAGGAATGGGAGAAGGGAGAAAAAACGATAGGAGAGAAAGGAAGAGTGAGAGGAAGAAAGTTGGGGAAGCAGAGATGGGACAAGAGAGGGAAGGAATGGAAGACTAGAGGGAATAAGTAAGAAAGAAGTATGCAGACGTGTGTGTGTGTGTGTGTGTGTGTGTGTGTGTGTGTGTGTGTGTGTGTGTGTGTGTGTGTGTGTGTGTTGTCATGTCAACAAGAGGGCCAACCTTTAGTAAGAGCATCGAGGAAATCATTATCGTTAACATTCAGAATCCACGAAACTATCAGATACAGAGTGTGATTGTGTGATTATCAGTAATTAAACTATATGATAATAAGCTAGATAATAGATTAATTTTGCTTTACTTGATGCTTGCGTTCGAAACAGGCTAAACTATCAGACATCAATTGTGAATGTGTGTTTGTCCTTCGTCTTTCCCGTCACGGTATGCCACATTGTATAATTTTGTTCCTTATATTGGATTGTATTAACTGCTCAGTCTATCCCCAACCTTTTCTGATCCCAACCTCAACATGATCACGAAGAGAGTTAATACTGACAAGAACATACCATGTGATCGGTTCTAGATAAGGAAAAAAAAAAAAAATCTCCCCTCACCCCATCTTGGTGTCAAACTGTCTTCAGTTTGTGTGCTTTTTCACAGCTATATCAGTCAGGGCTTGTGCACCCTGAGGTCGGAAGAGGAAACATTCTGACGCCAATTGTCCGATTTGGAAGAACGTCCCGTTTCGTTGGGCCATGTCCTTGACAAGCCGTTTATCACTGTCAGACAGCATAGTTGACAATGCGAGGCTGTTTGGCCAGAACGTGGAGGAGTGAAACGGGGTGTTGAGTTAATATTCGGAACTATACAATCGGACAAATCTGCGTCAAATAAATTCGTTAAAGGTCCTAGTATGGAAAGGCTCTTATGCTTAAAGCTGGATTTCAGTTGGAAGAGAAAAAAATATAACTTCCAATATGGCCGGGATTTGTTGAGTACATTTGGAACTGGAGGATAAGGATCACTGCCTTCCATGTGCCACTGTAAACATTTAGTATACTTAAGATTATGTAAATAATAGCAATATGGATGTAATAATTACATGTTTTCAATAATCTTAGTTGATTGTTGAATAATAAAATATCCTCAACGATTCACGCGGCAACTCGAAATAAATGCATCTTAATTTTGGGTTTCTCTTGCCCAGGTTTTCCTGGAAGGCAATAATTTTGTAGACATCTACCCATTGGTTCCATCTTGTTTTTCCCCATTGGAAACTATCAACAAACAGTGCTGTGACTGTACTGAACAACGATTCAGCTCACTCTACACTAGAACCAGGTCAGGTAGAGTAATTTTGCTCAGCCCAGCTTCAAATGTTGAGGGAAACGTGCGAGTGTAAATGCACCAGTGGCTGTTGTTGACGTGGAGGAGGCAGTACTCGTATATATCAGATCAGATAGTGCGTGTGGTTATGTGTGTGTCCTTGTTAACTGCCTCTTATCATACCTCGGGCCACCACCTCCATGAACCTGTGTTTATGAATACGTGCTTACTTGCCTGCGCGCGCGTGCGTGCGTGCGTGCGTGCGTGCGTGCGTGTGTGTGTGTGTGTGTGTGTGTGTGTGTGTGTGTGTGTGTGTGTGTGTTTTTACCTATATGTGTAAATGTTAACCTGCGTGTGTGTGTACACTTGTATATGTTTTTATCTGTGTGTGCGTGTTGCCTGTGTGTTATCTACGTGTTTTTTTATTTATTTATTTATCCATTAATTCATTTTTGCTGGTTGCTAAGGGGACGATGGGTTCCCGAATTGGTCTTTATTTACAGGCATAATAAGGCTCAATTAAAGGAAGTCGGTGGTACGGGATATGTAACCCCCAAATGGAAAATCCTTAGTTCAGTTCCAGGGCCGGTCAGAATCTTGGACAAAATTTGCTTGCCCAATATCCCTGTTTACTCAGCAGTGCAAATGGAACCTGGATGTAATAAGCTGATCGTTGCATATCGTATTCTAGGGGAAAACTGTACCTTGGAAAATTGACTGTTTGCCTTAATGGTCCCCTTCTCCTTCTCCCTCTCCTTCTCTTCTTTCTCCTCCCCCTTCTCCTCCTCCTCCTCCTCCTTCTCCTCCATCATCGTCATCATTATCTTCTTCTTTTTCTCCTTCACATTTTTTGGGTGGATGTTTGTGTCTATGGGATGGAGCCGAAAACAGCCAAGTCTTCAATGATGAGTGAATGGCTTTATGGTACACTGCATTGGGCACTCTGTTGACGCACTCCTACTTTTGTGCATTCCTGTTCCTATTCTTGGCGTCTTCACATTTCTTGCTTTACCGGGAGATGATGATGATGATGATGATGATGATGATGATGGTGGTGGGAGTGATGATAATGATGATGGTGGTGGGAGTGATGATAATGATGATGATGATGGTGGTGGTGGTGGTGGTGATTGTGGTGGTAGTGATGATGATGATGATGATGATAATAATGATGATGATGATGATGATGATGATGGTGGTGGTGGTTGTGGGGATGATGATGATGATGATGGTGGTGTGGTGGTGATGGAGATGATACTGGTGGTGATGTTGATACCAGTGATGTTGATCGTGGTGATGACGATGATGAGGATGATGATTAACCCCTTGACACAGGTGACGTATTCTCCAGCTTCTTACTAATTCCAGACGATTTTACTCAACTAGAAAGGAACCTCAAGTGCTGACGGGGTTAATGAAGGCTATTATATATCCGATTTTTCCACGTCCAAAAGTTAATCCCAACCTAAAGAAAAAAAATCGTCTGATGGTAGTAAAAATAAAGTACAGACAGATGTATTCGTAGAGAAGTGGTTTAGCTTTTAGTACGATGGTGCTGGAGAGGGACGCCTTCAGGTAGTGGCACCGATATAACCAGGTGACTCAGCTGCCCGGGTATACAAGCCTCTCTCAACTACATCCCCATCATCCCCGAAAGAGGTGGTGAATTACGGGGGGGAGATCAGGAGAGGATCAAGTTAAGTCTGCAGTCCACCCGGTTCACGTTTCAGATGAACCAGGGACAACAAGAACAACAACAAAAACAAAAACAACAACAGCAACAACAAAACAAAAAAGCAACAACCACAACAACAAAACAAAACAACAGCAGCAACAAAAACAACAACAACGAAACAAAACAAAGGCACCGCCACCACCACAAACAACAGAACAACAACAACAACAACAACAATAACAAAACAGCAAAACAAAACAACAAAACAGCGAAACAAAACAACAAAACAGCGAAACAAAACAACAACAAAATAAAACAACAACAACTGTTTCTACGATGACCTTTATAAAGTTCTTTCACCTTAACTTGGCGCAGATTTTCATTTTTTTGCAGCCAATTTCCCGTAGCCCAATGACAAAACAAGACAATACTACGAATCTACATCCTTTCCATGGCACTTCTTCGTGACTAGCACCACATTTTTTGGCTAATCTCGGCATTCAAGATGGGGATGTGGCAAATTTAGACCAAGTTACAGTGAAGAGAGAATGATTTTTTCAGTTCGTCAGGAGAAGAAAAGGGCGCCCAAGACTTCCGATGACGTGGATTGGCAGCTCTCACCCTAACAAGCCTATAACCAGCCTCGGAAGTGACTATCCAAGCGGTTGTTAGGGGGAAGGAAGAGTGGCATAGGGGTAGGTGGGTGGAGGGGGAGGTGGTGGTGGTGGTGGAGGAGGGACTAGAGGAAGAAGAGGGTGGAGGGTGGGGAAGGAGTAGATGATGAGGTGAGGATAAGTGGGAAGATAAAATGCTGATATTGTCTTTTTTTTTTTTCATCTGACGGAACTGGGACACTGCAACTTGTATATTAAATCCCAGTTGCACGAAATATGAGCCTAAGTTATGGGGCACGAATGAGTCTTCTTGGTTACTATACCGTTTTTGCTGTAACTTGGCCTAAAATTGCCGTCTCTCCGTCTTCATGCTAAGCTGTAACGACAGAGTAACACTAGAATACAATGCTAGTCATGAATAAGTGCTATGACATTGATAAAGAGCCGTAGCACTGCCTTTTTCTACCATTGCGTTATATGGAATAAGCTGCTAAAGGATGAAAATCTGGACCGAGTTAAGGTCAAAGAACTATAGTTAAATCAACCATCCAATCTGACTACACTTGGCCATCACCTGAGCTAAATGGGGGTTAGGGATCTTAACCATATTAGAACAAACGCACTATAAGGCCAGGACGTGAGGGAAAAGTTGAGACGATAATGAAAAAGAGGCGACTAAGTGGTTCGGTTGGTTTGGTACTAGCCCCATGTTTGGAAGACACTCTTGGTCGTATTTTAAGCGGCATAGGAGGCTTTGTACTACCTCTTTCCCAGCGATTTATTTTGACTGTTTCACCTTAATATTCTCTTTGCGTTATTTATTCCGTTTTCTTATCCAGACACCTTTCGTCAGCAATATACAAGAGGGTGCTGAACCGTAATATGCAGAATAAATAGCTAAGGAATATACGTCACGAAATCTCCACAACAAAGTAACCAAACTTATACCAAAATGTCGACTACTGTTACGTTTTATTTTACCTTTTGTACCTTTACCTGTCCTACTGTTTCATTCAGTACTACCATCTACTACCACTACCTTCTGTTTCACCATCTGGGCCTTGTATCTACGCTCCTCCTACCCCCCCTTCTACTATTTTTTTCTGAGGGGGGTGGGGGGAACGAGTAGAAAAGAGGGGTAGGTGTTATTGGTGGGCAGGTGAGCATAGGTGAATCACGGGGTAAAAGAGAGAGGTAAACACAGGAGCTGGGGATCTGCTCTCTCTCACTCACAGTTTGCCTTGGTGGGGGATAGAGGGATGGGGGGTGTGAGGAAGAAGGGGAAAAATGGTGGGGGGAAAGAGGAAAGACGGGAGGATCAGGGAAGAAAGAAGTGGGGGGCGAGGGAGGATGGTAGAAGGAAGGGACAGGGAGGGGGAAGGTAGAAATGAAAGGAGGGAGGATGGTGAAAGGAAGAGAAAGGAAGGGAGAAGGAAAAAGTGGGAGGAGGGAGGATGGTGGAAGGAAAGGGAAGGAGGGAAAATAGAAGAAATGGGGAGAGGGAATGAAATGGGGAAAGGGGAAGGAGGAAGTAGGAAAGACATGGAGGAAGGGGATAGCAAGGGGTGGGTGGGAGAGGGTTGGGGGAGATACTGGTGGGGAGGAAAGAGGGGAGTATGGAGAGCAAGGGGAAGAATGTTGTGGGTATAAAGACTAAAAGGAAAGAGAGATGGAGAAGATAGGTAAGGAAATGAGGTGAAATTAAGAAGGGTAGGGGAGTATGAGGGAAAAGAGAGAAGTGGAGGAGGAGAGAGAGAAGGTGGAGGGAAAGTGTGGGTGTAGATAGAAAACCGAAGGAAGATGGAGGGAAAACTGGAATATATGGAGAGAACTGGAGGGAAATATAGAGAGAGAACTGGAGGGAAGTGGAGGAAAGATGAAGGAAAAAAGGGATATATAGAGAGAGAAATGGAGGAAAGATGGAGAGAAGATGGAAATGCAGGGAGACAACTGGGGGAAGATGGAGAGAAGATGGAAGGAAATGGGGATCTGTTAAATAAAAGACCTAGAGAAAGAATGGGGAAATAAAGAGGAAAAATGGAGGGAAATTGACAGAATATGGAAGAAAACGGGGATGTTAAGAAAAAAATAACGGGTTGGGGAAGAGATAGAGACGTGAAGGAAAGAAGATAATGGAAGAATTAATGGCAGGAATGGGGAAATAAAGGGAAGGGGAGAGAGAGAGAGAGAGAGAGTACAGAGAGAGAGAGAGAGTCCACCTGTAACTCCTATCAAAATTATTATCTTAGCAGTCAACAGAAGGTAATAATAGAATTTGATTAGTGTAAATATAACCTAATGACTGAAAGAAAACATTGTACTAAAAACCAATAGAATGTAATGAAAATATGTACTTAAGTGTGCTATAAATGTAATCAGTCTGTGAAATATTATCCTCAAGTCAAAAGAATGTAATAAGAGAATGTACTAGTAATATGATGTAACAACGCGAGAAAATTATGTGCCCAGGTTAAAAGTTAATTAAAGATATAAGTGTGTGGAAATTGTAAGTCTCGAAACCCGTAAGAATATGATGAAAGTAAATATAATTGCTTAGAGATAATTCTTGCCTAGGCCGGAATTCGCAAAGGTGATAAGAGAACCGAGTAGTGTAAATATTGTCCTGAGGTGGTTAGAAGAACAGGGAATGGATGGCTGGATGGATGATGGCTGGATGGCTAATAGAAGAATAGATGGTTGGATGTATGGATGGATGAATGATGGCTTGCTGGATGAATAGATGGACAGGTATACAGATAGAAGGACAGACAGATGAATGGCTGACAGCTTGGAAAATTAATATAAAAAAATACATGGAAAGTAGTGATCCGTGTGTGAAATCAGCGGCGTGGGGTTGGGGTGGTCACAGAGAGCGTGGTTACTCAGGCGACGCGGAGGGGGAGAGAGTTCGTGATAGGTTACAGCCTCTCACACACTTTAATGTATCTCGCAACCATTTTTCTTTTAAGTATCCGTCCCTGGGTGTGGACTAGACGCTCCGTTCTCTGAGACCCAGCAGATATGGATGGAAATGCTGCATCCCTACATTCTGTCTTTCAAATGCCGGCACGTGTATACTGTTTGGTCTTAAGGAAGCTCAGTGATACGATCTTTTTTTTTTGTTTTTTTTTTTAATCATGGATCTAGCGTTCGAAATCTCATCTGTGGTGTGATTTTAAAGTGGGTGTTGACAGTATGTTCTTTCTTCTGGTTGCATATGTTCGCATCCTGTCAGTTCTGTTGGTGACATATACCGACTCTGACAAAAACAAACACAGCCATGACAACACTCCGATTTTCATATGGGATCACTCTCACTGAAGACACTCCTTCTTCTCTCGTACTTCGTCAGCATGGGAAAGGATTGGTCCTTGTTATCATACTCCCTCCCAGGAGAAAGTCTGGGTATGCAGTGGACCTCCTAAGAGACTGTTCCATTTATACAACTACAGTTACAGAGGAATGTTTATCCACTGTAATTTTAGTTATTGGGGAATCTAGTGCAATATGGTGTACCTGAAGCAGCAAGGGTGTTTTTATGGTACGTCAATGGCCTTATGGAAAAATACTAAACCCCTCAAATTAACCCCCTAGGTCGATAATATACTTCTGTTTTCAACTCAGCGACCTCCAGGCGATTATTATTGAGCATTGATGGGACTTTTTGAAGCTAAGGAGTTACATATCATTATAACTATGACTAACCCCTTCACTACTAGAGATCTGTCTAAAGTTAAGCAAAATCGTCTGTAACAAGAAGAAATAGGAAAAGTACATCATCGAACTGAAGGGATATTATTTTCCATGTCGCACGGGGATTCGAGGTATGAACTCAGTACTATATTCAGCCACACCCCCAGTTACTTAACGAGAAATGTACAGACTTTCACTGTATATCATCATCATCATCATCTTCATCATCATCATCACTCTTTCATACACTAGGCAGAAGGTGTGTCGTGTGGGCAAACAGGCCTGCTGTAGTCCTCTTTTCTCATGTATCAGTATTTAGGTTCGTATGTTTATGGTGCTACGTAAGGTGTGTGTGGTCTGTGTATCTGTGTAGCTCCGTGCACCTATGTTCCTGTGTATATCCACGTAGGTGTTTCTCCGTAGTTGTGTACTTACGTAAGACTCAAGGGCGTATCCAGAATTATAGGCCGGGGGGGGGGGGGATCTTTTAAACAAACAGTATCGTCCCAAAATGTTGAGAGGGAGGAAAGGGAAGGGGAGGGGGGAAGAGAAAGGAGAGTGAAATCATCAACACAAAAAGAAAAAAAGTATTATGATTCCGCGGACGTCCTCTCAAAATAGTGGTGAGAATTTGGACTGATCCCTAGAAAATTATATTGCACTTTAGTCTTCCTGTTTTCACTTAACGGTACTAAATCACTCTTACAACCTGACTCTAATTAGCAGTTGCATGAAATTCTATAAACCTTTGTTATTAGGTAGCACTGAGTCTCCTTGGTTACCAGTCAAGTCAACCCTTCAGTCTGACTACACCTGGCCAACACCTGAATTGAAAAGGGATAGGGAACTAGGCCAGGTGAGAATAAGCTCGCTAGTTGTATGTTTTCCAGACAAAAAAAAAGAGAGAGAGAGAGAAAAAACGAAAAGAACAAGAGAGAAAAAACGGATAAGGCTCTGAGTATAGGAAGGTGTATGAAGGTGTATGTTTGTGTGAGAGATGGTTTAGTGATGACGGTGTGAACATGAGGGATGGTTGTGGTGAGAGAGAGAGAGAGAGAGAGAGAGAGAGAGAGAGAGAGAGAGAGAGAGAGAGAGAGAGAGAGAGAGAGAGAGAGAGAGAGAGAGAGAGAGAGAGAGAGAGAGAGAGAGAGAGAGAGAGAGAGAGAGAGAGAGTTAAAACAACCGTGGGGCGGAAGAGAGTGTTTGTGTGTGTGTGTGTGTGTGTGTGTGTGTGTGTGTGTGTGTGTGGTCCAGGCCCCTACATAGTGACGTCATTCGCGTGCCCTAGGGTAAACTACAGAAGGGGAGGGGGGGGAGGGAGAGGAAAGGGGGAGGGAGAAGGGGAGGGAGGGGAGGGTGGAAAGGGGAGGAAGAAAAATTCAACAACCAACCCTGCACCATACCACTGTTTGTTGCCACTGTGCCCTGTGTTTCACCGTATTTGCCTTACATGGGGAGAGGGGAGGGGAGGGGGGAGGGGGGAATGGAAGGGATGAGAGGGAGGGAGGGGAGGGCAGAGGAGGGGGATATGGAAAGGGTGAGAGGAGGGGGAAATAGGTGAGATGGGAGGGAGGGAGGGGAGAGAAGGGGAGAGGGAGGGAGGGAGGGAGGGGAGGGGAAGGGGGGAATGGGGGTGGTAAGGGGGAGGGAGGGGAAGAAGAGAGGAGAAGAGCAGGAGGAAAAAATTAAATAATCAAATCCTCTGCCATAACACCATTTACTTCGATATTTTCCTTTTTCATTGTTTCTTTGCATCCGATTCTGTGCAAAACCACGACAATCCGTTCCCTGTGGCACACCTGTCCTCTCTAGTACAACGCACCTGCACATGTCACCACTTTTGGCACTAGTACGCACCGTCAATACTGAATACACACTAGGCCTGTTTCATGCCCTATTATCCAGCCATATATCTTTCACTACATAATTAGCTTTTTCATTTTTCTGCCATTTTAAGCAAGTTGTATTTTCAGTCTTAACCCTTTCAGGACGTAGATGTTTTTTATTTTGTTTTTTATCCTTTCTACCTCCAGACGATTTTATTCATCACATGGAAGGCGTCTTTTCGTGGAGGGATTAATGAAGTGTGTATCAAATCTCGCCACTTCGAAAAAATCCCCCTAGAAAATCGTCTGGTGGTAGCAAGAATGAAAGAAAAGTGACGTCCTCCGGGTGAAAGGGCTAAATTCCAATAGAGAGAGAGAGAGAGAGAGAGAGAGAGAGAGAGAGAGAACCGCAGATGTATAAATATATTCGTGCTTCACACCAAGACAAAAAGATGACCAAATGAACAAGGAGTGAAAGGAGATAATTGTGACCCAATCTCACTGGCCACTCTGTTAAAGGTTCATGCTTTCCTTCTTCCTGTTAGTGGATGCCTACCTCTTCTGTTACTCGGAATGATGGTGATGATGATGATGATGATGATGATGATGATGATAATGATGATGATGATGGTGGTGGTGGTGGTGGTGGTGGTGGTGGTAATAGGTCTTGTAATATTAAGTTCATACTTTAATCACTTCAGCCGATGACGTGTCTGATACCCTATGCATGCTCCCTCCAGACGAATTTATTCTGTTTGGATGCGACTTTTGGAACGACGTCATACAACTCAGTTTAATCCTTTTACTTTTAATAGCCTCCCAAAGTGAAAAAAATCGTTTCGGATTGTCAAGAGTAAATTGCAAATAAACATCATCAAACTAAAGAGGTTGAAAATGTGAGCCTATTTGTCTGTGTATATATATATATATATATATATATATATATATATATATATATATATATATATATATATATGCCGATTCCGTGTTTGTATCCAAATTATTACGGCAGTTAGGAATATTTTCATGTATGTGTGCTCTCGCGCCTGTGTATGTGCTGTACCCAAGTGCCCTAATATCCATTCCAACACACACACACACACACACACACACACACACACACACACACACAGTGGGGTAAATATTATAGAGTGCTGACACCCGCTTCCTCCCGCTGATGCCCGGCCTTGGCACCCTAGCAGACTGGGGTGGGGGGCAGGAGGGGGGGGGCGAGGAAATGGTGTGTGTGTGTGTGTGTGTTAAGGAGGAGGGGGGAAAGTACGAGGGGTGAGGTACAACATAGGAAAAACTCAAGGTGGGACGCAGATACTGAGGTTAGTGGGTGTGGGGTATGGGGTGTGGGACAGCTTGGATAACCTATACTATGCGAGTCTCTAGAGAAGATCTAGGGTGTGGTAGGTGGATTAAATTGAGAGGGTAGGGATGGGACGTATGTGTGGGGAGGTGTGGGGAGGAAGAGGGGGGGAGTTTAAGTTGGGGAGAACGTATGAGGGAGCGTCTGAGCGGTTGTGCTTTGTGTGGTAGGTTTGGGGGGTTGTGAGGGGACGATGTGGGTGTGGTGCTGGGAGGGGGAGTAACATGGAAGGGAGGTGTGGGTGGGTGGGGTACAGGTATGGAAAATCTGGAGGCTTGTGGCATGTGGAAAGTGGTGTGAGGAAGGGGTTGCAGAAGTGAGGAAGGGGTACAAATGGGGGAGAAAATGGGTGGGTGTGAGAGACTAAAGGGATGGAGGTTTGATGGAGTGGGGTAGGGCAGTGATGGAATGGAGGAAAAATAGAAAGAATAGGTACTTTGGTCTGACAGTTAATGGTGAGGTGGGGTACAGTTCAGTAGGGTTGAGGGGGGTTGGCAATGGGATGGGTAGGGTAAGCTGGTGTGTGTTCGGGTGGGGTAGGGAGGAGTAAGGTGGGGTAGGACTGGACAGGGAGGAAGGGTATGTGGCCAGAGTGGAGCAAGGCAGTGGAGCGAGTGGAGCTTGGGTAAGAGTAAGGGAGGACATGGTAGAGGAGGCCTGACTTTGAGACATCTTCCTTCAGCTGAAAAGAATCTCGTCCAACCATCATTTCCCATCCGCTGATCGACTTCCATCCACTCGGTTCCCATCCGCTCATCAATTTCCATCCACTCAGTTCTCATTCTCTTAACTTCCATCCACACAATTCCCATCTGCTCATCAACTTCCATCCACTCAATTCCCTTTCATTCATCAGGTCCCATTCGCTGGTCAATTCTTATCCATTCATCAGTTGTCTTCCCCCATCAGTTCTCAGCCAATTAACAGTTTTCAGCCTATGTAATGCCTCGTTGCTTTCCTGCGCAGTTACAAACAATAAAACCGATAAATCTTATGTTATGGTCTAACTATTATGAAACCTGAACACAATATTATAAAAAAAAAGATTATTGGCTCCGAAGATTGCCTTAGTGGGTTTGAAAATCCTGGTTCACTTTCTCTTCACTTACAGTAATGAGGCATATATCTATCTATCTATCTATCTATCTATACAGTAATTATACACATTAAAAAAATAATAATGATAATAACCCCTTCAGTTCGAGGAGCCTTTTCCATTTTCTTCCTACTAATGTCAGGCTATTTTATTCGCCTTTAAAGACCCCGTTTGTTGTGAAGAGAGCTACTAAAAACAACACTCGCTGAAATAATCCCTCCTAAGCTGAATAAAATCGTCTGCAGAAGGAAATAACAGCACAGAGAAGACGTCACTGGATTCAAGGGGTTACTCATAGCGATTTAGAATGTACTCTTTTCATCTTAACTTGGCCAAGAGTGTTGTCCTATTGCACCTCATTTCACGTTGCTCAGAGGAAAAAAGGAAATTCTACGGCTTCAAATCCTTGTTACAGCGCTTCTTCGTGACTATTGGACGTATGAGAGAGAGAGAGAGAGAGAGAGATTAATGATGTGCAGGAGGAAGTAGGGAAATGAGGAAGGAGCTGAGATAGAGAGATAAAGACGAACATGGAGATAAACTTAGAGGGTGAGCAGGAGAGAAATGATGGAGGTGAAGGGAGGGGAGGGGAAGGAAAAAAGTGGGGAGAGGGAGGAAAGCGGTGGGTAAGGGAGGGGACGGAGCACAAGGAGGGGGATAAATGGGATGGGAAAGGGAGATAAGAGAGAAAAAAGAAAGGAGAGGGGAGAGGAGGGGAGGGGATATGAGGAGGGGAGGGGATAAGAGGAGGGGAGGGAGGGGAGGGGATAACAGGAGGGGAGGGAGAGGATGGGGAGGGGAGAGGAGTGGAGGGAAAAGATGAGAGAGGGGAGTGAAGGGAGTGAGGGAGAGACAGAAGAGAATGAAGTGGGAAAGAGAGGAAACTGAATTTAAGAGAAGGAGATGGAAGAGAATAATGTGTGTGTGTGTGTGTGTGTGTGTGTGTGTGTGTGCTGGTTATCTTGTCGCATCCACTGTGCACTCAAACACAGGAAGTTGGTTTCTCGGTAGAAAGATAGGGAGGAGATGGGCAATGGTGGCAGAGAGAGAGGCAAGGAAGATGTAAGGAGGAGAGAGGTATATAATAAACGGAGGAGGAGGAGGAGGAGGCGAGAAAGGAGGATAAGGAGGAAGAGAGGAAGGAATAGGGGACGGAGAAGGAGGAGGAAAAGAATATATTGATGTATTCTATCCACTCTTATTTGGCTTAAAATTGCTATCCCCCTATCTTGAATACTGAACTTCAACAAGAAATTAACACTAAAATACGATGCTAGTCACGAGGAAGTACGATGGAAAATATGCAGCGTCATAGTATTATCCTTTTCTGCCTTTAAGCTACGTTCATTAAGTTGCAAACATACGAAAATTTCCGCCAAATCAAACTGAATTGGATGAAATATAGTAAGCGAAGAAATAGTGTCGTTGTTGTTGGTAGTAGTAGTTGTAGTAGTAGCAGTAGTAGTAGTATAGTAGTGGTAGTAGTAGTAATAGTTGTAGTAGTAGTAATAATAATACCAAGAAAAGGAGGAGAAGGAGAAGTATGATTTTGGAGGGAAAGACAAGGAGGAAGAGGGGGAGGAGGAAAGGGGTTGGCCATATAGGAAAGAGAGAGAGAGAGAGAGAGATAAGAGCCACCACCCCAGCCAATATATGTTAAGCGTGGAATGAGATATTTGCTGCCTGATGTTTAACCAGATGGGGAGGGGAGGAAGAGGAGGAGGAGGAGGAGGAGGAGGAGCAAGATGAGGGGGAGAGGGTGGAGGAAGGAGAAAGAAGAGAAGACACGAAGACAAATGGTGGGACGGTGAAGAAAAGAAAGGATGGTGATGAGTAGGAGATGATAAAATAGGAGAAACAGGGGAAGAAGAGGAAGAGTATAGGGAAGAGGAGGAGGAGGAGAAGGAGGAGGAGGAGGAGGAGAAGGAGGAGGAGGAGGAGGAAGTGAGTAGGAGGGAAGAGGAGGAGAAGGGAGGAAGAGAAAGAGAATATCGGTGGAAGGGGGAGAGGAAGGGAAAGGAGATGATGATGTCGAGGAGGAAAGTGTGAAGAAAAAGTAAACGGAAGAAGGGGTAAGAGGACTAAGGAGAATGCAAGAGGAACAGGTGAGAAAGGGGAGAAGAGGGAAGGAAAAGTGGGGAGAAAATAAGAGCAGAGGGAGGAAGAAGAAGGAAGAGAAACTGAGTTCAAAGGAGTACAAAATGATAAGAAACATACAGTAATTATTGGTTCCTTCGAGGCTTCTATGTTTGTGCTAAGGATATGACAAAGATAACAAAGTAGGAAGGGAAGAAAAGAAAGGAAAATAAGGACAGGAAGAGAAGAGATTAGAAGAGGGGAAGGAGGGTTAGAGATAGTAGAGAGAGGAGTGAGTAATTTAAGAGGAAGGGAAAGGAGAGATGAGAAGAGGGAAATGAAGGTTAGAGATAAAAAGATGAGGGATGGGAAAGAGTAATTTAAGGCTTAGGAATGCTTCGAATATATTTGGTACCACATTCTCTTGGGCCTAGGAGTCTCCCGGCATCTCCTTCTCGGTGATGATGATGATGATTAGTAGTAGTAGTAGTAGTAACAGTAGTAGTAGTAGATTTTCACCTTAACACTCCTAGGCTCCTCTGACTCACTCTCAGATGAATATAATCGTCTGGCTTTAGCTGAGATTAAGCGCTAGAGAGAACATGGCCACTGAAGGGGTACTGAAGGGGTTAATGTGCCCTAGCCAGAAATAAACTAGTCACGAAGAAGTGCCGGGGTGTCTCCTAGGTCCACAAATATACTCCGGCCTCCCCTCTGCCTATCACTATATACATTACTTCCACAGCCACCACACGCAACCACTTCCGCTGCCACCAATGCTACCATTACTACCACTACCACCACCACCACCACCACCACAGTTATTTCCACCAATATTTTTAGCAATCCTGATCTTACTAGTACCTCAAACCAACATTCTACCATTATTCCTACCAAAATTTTCGGTTCTTATAACTACAATTCTTCTGCTCTTTCCACTGCTTCCTTTCCATCCCTTTCACTACAACCACTTCCACTACTACCATCACCACTACCACCACCACCACCACCAGTATCATCACCATCACAGCCACTTCTACCACCACCACCACCAGTACCATCACCATCACAGCCACTTCTACCACCACCACCAATACCACCATCTCCATCACCGCCGCCACAACTATTAGCAGCATCACCACCACCACCACAAGCACCACCACCACCACCACCACCATTCAGTTATTCATATTGTTCATGTGTTATTCGTAATGCTTCCAGTTGATTTCGCTCAGCTGTGGAGAACACCCTCGCAGAGAAGGGGTTAATGAAGACTGTTTTATAAACCCCCAAGTAGGAAAGCCTCTCTTGAGCTGGAGAAAATCGTCTGGAGATAGCACGAATGAATTACACGTATGAGAGAGAGAGAGAGAGAGAGAGAGAGAGAGAGAGAGAGAGAGACCTAATCGAATAGAAACGGCCATTTTTTTTTTTTTAGCTGCTGTTTTCGGCTTTAGATATTTTATTTTCGCAACCCATAGACGATTTAATTCAGATCCGTCCTAGTCATGCTGCCCCCAGACGCTTTTGCTCAACTCAGGTATTGGCAGGTTAATGAAGGCCAGTCTAACCCCTCCACTTCGAACTCTCTCTCTCTCTCTCTAATCTTTCCCTGAGTTGGTTGAGCTTGTGTGTGTGTTAATCCGGCTAATCAAAGACGATTTTATTCAGCTGAGATAATCCCCTGGCAACTTAGGGTTAACCACATTTCTGCCACAGCCTACTCTATCATTTTTAGCCACATCAACCACAATTTTACCACACCTACCACAGTTCTGTCACTACCTCCACTACCACCACCACCACCACCACCACCACCACCACCACTACCACGATCTATTTCATGATACGTCAACCACTATTTCACGACTACTACTATCTTTGCCACATTCCAACCACAATTCTGCCTCATCAACCACAATTTCACCACTACCTTAACCAAAAAATTAACCACAACTTTACTAGAGCAACCACAATTCTACCACTTCCTTGACCATTATTCTTAGTCAAGTCAACCACAATTTTCCTGGATTAACCACAATTCACCATCACTTTCAATCATATCAACCACAATTTTCCAGGATTAACCACAATCCTACCACTAACTTCACCACCACCATTTTCACTCGTCTTATCCACAATTATTTTACTATAGTCGGCTTGTTTTCATAAGACGGAACTGGACCATTAATTTGAATACTACGCCCTGGTTGCATGAAAATCGGTGAGCCTCATAGTAATGGGGTAGAGTCTCCTTGGTTACTAGTCAAATTCACCCTCGGATCAGACTACACCTGGCCATCAACCGAGCTGAAACGGGGTTAGGGATCTTTGTCAGGTAGGAACAGAGGCATTTATTAACTACATCAATCTACTGCTACATCAATCACCATTTCCAGTCACTACATCACTACATCATCATTTCAGTCATATTAATCACCATCATGTCACTGTTTCCATCATCATTTCCATACCATTCACAGTTGAATCACTACCATCGCTCCGACCACCATCCCTACCACTGTCTCTATCACTGTCGGTATTCCTGGCACCATCACTACCACAACAACAACCATCCCTACCACTGTTACTGCTGTCTCAACCACCACTTATACTACTGCCACTAATTCAGCTACCAGTACTTCTACAACAACCACATTCCTTATCACCATCATCACTACTACCACCAATATCATCACCACTGTTCCGTCACCACCACAATCACCACCACCATCATCACCATTACTATCACCAGAACCATCACCACCACCACGCTACCACCACTGCACCACCACCACCACCAAAATCATCACCATCATCCTCAGTTATACCAAAATCACCATCACCACCAACATCACTCTACCATCACAACGACCACCACCACCACCACCACCACCCACCACTCTACCACCACCACCACCACCACCACCACCACTATCATCACGTAAAAGGTAATGTTATGCAAGAGTTTAACCTTTTCTTTTTCTTCTCTAGTAAGGAGAAATAGACGGGCGGACTCACAAATTTGGAAAGTGGTGTGTGATTTCTGAGGTGATTGATTATTCTCTCTCTCTCTCTCTCTCTCTCTCTCTCTCTCTCTCTCTCTCGTTGCCTCTCTTTCGTCACACCCACAAACGTCACTTCTTAACCACAAAATCTACCACAAAATTCTTCAGCTGTTATCTCTAGTGTCCCTACCACGACTACCACAGCTACTACCACAATTACTACAACTACCACTACTGCTACTACTACTACTACTACTGCTACTACTACTACTACTACTACTACTGCTACTACTACTACTACCAGCACTTCCATCATAATGTCTGCCTCGCCTACCGTCACTAGAACATCTATGACAACAACAAACATTACCACAACCACAATTGCAACAACTACCACCACAACTACTACCACAACTACAACTATCACCACCACCACCACCACCACCACAACCCTCCACCCACAACTACCACTCCCAGCTAACTTCCACATCTACTATTACCACCACCAACACTACCACGACAACCACCATCACTACCACCATTACACCCACAATCATCACCACCACCACAACCACCATCACCACCACCACAACCACCACACCCACCATCACCATTACCACCACCACTACCACAACCACCACCACAACCACAACTACTACCACCTGTTTTGGGGGCGGTAGCACAAAAAAGTAAAACTCTCACATTTCTCTTCCTCCGTCCCTCCCTCCTCTCCCTTCTCTCCCTCCCTCCCTCTTGTTTCTCCTCCTTCTCCTCCTCCTCCTCCTCTCTCATGTCACCCTGTTACCTCATCCTCTCAGTTTTCTCGTTCCTCTTCTTCTCTTCAATTTTTTTCCCCCTTCTTTTAATTGCTGTGTAAAATAATTGTCAATTTTGTGATACCTTGCCCTTCCCCCCCCCCTCTTTTTTTTTTTGCTGCATTCCCTTTTCCTGTATTAATTCACTTTCTGCCAGTCATTTAGCTTCTCTCTCTCTCTCTCTCTCTGAACAATGCTAGTCACGAAGAAGTGGCGTGGAAAGAATACAGAGCCGCAGCATTCCTATTCTGCCACTGCTTTACATAAAACAAGCAGCAAAAGGACAATAATCACCTACGTTAATATGGATGGACGGTACTCTCGTAGATGCAATTTTCCTCGTGCTAAAAATAACTAATGCGTGATTGACAGGAATCGTGGTTACAGGAAAACTGATTGTGGTAGGAATGGTGGTTGTCGTGGTGGTGATGGTGGCAAGAATATTGATAGTGGTAGGGGTGGTGGTTGGGGCAATATGGCAATAGTGGTTGAGATGGTGGTTGTTGTGGTAGGAATGGTGGTAGCTGAAATACTGAAAATGGTGGAGATGGTGGTAGGGTAGTGGTAATGGTGGTAGAGATGGTGGTTGGACAGACGTAACAGTGGTAGGGATGGTGGTTGTTGTAGTAGTGATGGTAGCAAAAATAATGATAGTGGTGATGTAAATGATGTAAATGTAGACAGGGATGGTATGGTTAGAAGTGGTGGTTTGGGTGATGGTAGTGGTATGGTAGTGTGGTAGTATAAAGCCACGGTGGTTGAGTAGTAGTGGTAGAGTGGTAGTTTATCTTGGTAATGTGGTAATGTGATATAATTGTGTAGTATGATAGTGTAGTGTGGTTACTGGTGATGTGGTAATGGTGTGGTAGAGTCGTATGGTGAAGAAGTAGTGTGGTGTGGTGGTGTGGTAGTGTGTTATGATGGTGTGGTGTGCTGAAGTGATAGTGTGGTATGGTGGTGTGGTAGTGAGTTATGATGCTGTGGTAGCGTGGTATAGTGGTGTGGTAGTGTGGTATGGTGGTGTGGTAGTGTGGTGGTAATAGTGCCAGGGAGGGAGGAAGTAGGGAGGGAATGCGACACCTCGTGACCAACTCTCTCTCACTAGGAGGGAGAAAAGTCAAGGAGGGAGAAGCAGGAGGAACGGGAGATAGGGAGAGAGGGAGGCAGGAGATCAGGGAGGAGAGACTAGAAAGACAGAGAAAAATGGAGGATATCAGGAAGGAGATCAGAGTGGAGAGAAAGAAGGAGGGAAAAGGAGAGGGTAAGGAAGGAAGGAAGGGGCTCAGGGAGGAGAGAGAGAAGGAGGAAGGAAGAAGATGATGGAGATTTTGTTAACCCCTCACCATCCTAGCCTCTCCTAGCCTGAACAAACTCGCCTGGCGTTGAGAAAGAAAATAACAAAATATCGTCCTGTTATTGAAAGATTTGATAAAGACTGTTTCTTTTCTCCTCCTCACCAGATACCTTCCCTGATTTGAATAGAGGAGTCTGCCAGTAGCAAGATTAATTCCTTCACACCGGTAACGTATTTCGGTGACTCCTTCTTACTACCCACCAACGATTCTAGTCATGTTTGGAAAGATCTAGTATACTGAACGGGTCAATAAAGGCTGTATCTAACCCTTCAGTTCGAGAAGTCTATACGGAAATTAATAAAATCGTCTGGAGACAGTAAAAAATAAAATTACGTCTCATCATACCGGAATTGGAATGTAATTAGACGTCATGGTACTAAGAGGCTGAAATTCTGCTGTCCCATTTTTCAGCATTTCACATCGATGATTAACACTCTCTGGCTTCTATAACTCAGTCGCAGCTCAGTATAATCGTCTGACGCTAGCCGGAATAGAATACTAGAGCTGTTCCGCCCGTGAGAGTTAGTTTATATACAGTCCCAAATATTAGCTCTTTTCCATGGAGGAGGGGGAGGAGGAGATTTCCGCCTATCTACTGCACGAGGGTCATTAAAGCAGTCCGTTTTTGCTAAGTCGTAATCTATTTCTAAAAGACGTTTAACAAAAGTCGGAGTGACACGCAGATCCCCAATCGTACCGGAGGGTCAGTAGGGTCAAGGGTTAAACACACCTAGTCCACCAGTCTGACCAGCTCGAGATGGACTTCCGGTAAAATATAACACAGAAATCTGGTTACGATCCTGTATATCCTAAAACTTCATCCCATACACAAATGTACCTACAGAGAGAGAGGACTGTAATTCTCTTCTCCACCTAATCAAAGTTTAGCTTATTTTAACCCCTGCAATCCGAGGACGCATTTTTCATGATATTCTCTTGTTTCCTGACGATTTCTTTCAGCTTTGGGGAGAGCATTGTAACTGGAAGTGCAAGCTAAAGCCTTAATTAAATCTTTCGCTAACAGAGACGTTTCAGAAATAGAATAAAATCGTCTGGAGGATGCAAGAATAAATAACAGACATTGACCATTAGTTGAGGGGGTTAAGATGCTGTATTAAGACCTGTGGAGAAGAGGGGTTTGATTTGATCCTTCCAAGCTAAACAAAATCATCTGTCGGTAGTAAAAGCAATAAATGAATAAAATGAAAAGAATAAAGAAGTCATCGTACATCGGCGGATTGATTTTACGGCGACAAAAAGCCAGGTAGTTTGTTTATGAAGGGTTGTGTTTACCTGTGCCTAAGTACTCGCCTGTTGACCCTCCCTCCTTACCAGCACTGTAAACAAGCCTAAGTGTCCCCGCAAATTGTTTATGCGATGTCAGCGATTGTTTACATCGCCAATTAACCACCTGTTGAGAGTTATATAAATTTTGATGAGAGTTTGGGAGATAGTTATGTAGTTCTCCTGGATAATTATTCGGCACTATCTGCCTCGATGCTTTGGTGGGATAAAGATTAGTGCAATAGTTAGCCATTATTTCGAGATCACTGTATAATTTCCAATGATTTTTAGAAGTGCTCGCGAATACACGTACACACACACACGTACACACAAGCACACACACACACACACACACACACACACACACACACACACACACACACACACACACACACACACACACAACACAGATATACACCCGCTTGTATATGCAATTTTATATGTCGGTACACATACATACATATTCATATATACAGTACATACATACATATATAAAAAAATGAAGATCCTACTCTTCTAAAGAAAAAAAAAAAATGGGGAGAGCAAAAAGGAGCGGAAGTGAAAAGGGGATGGGAGTAGCACGGGCGTGGGGAATGAGGAGGGGGAGGGGGTGAACAGGAGGGAGGAGAGTCATAGGGAGGGGAGGGGAGGGGAGGAAAAAGAGAGGAGACAAGGGAAGGGGAGGGAAAGGAAGGGGAGGAGATGGTAGGGGAAGAGAAATGAGACATGGGGAATGAAGGGGAGGTGAGGGGTGGGAAAAGCGAGAGAGAAAGGGGATGGAGACTGCAGAAGTAAGGGGAGGTTTTGGCTTTTGGATAATGGGTGGGGGAAGGACTGAAGTTGGGGAGGATTGTAAATAAAAGAATGGGGGAGAATACAGGGTTGGGGAGAAGGTAGGGTACGGGTGAATGGGGAAGCTGGAGGAGAAGGAGGAGGAGGACGTGGAGAAGGAGGAGATTATGGGAGAGAGTGAGAGAGGACCCAAAGTTTTCTCCCCTTCCCTCCCACCCCCTCCCTTCCTCAGGCCTCCCACCTTCCTCCCTCCCTCAGGATAACTAAGACCAACAAAATTTTAGTTGTAATCTCTCTTACTTTGTCCAAATGATAGATATTACTTTTTTTTTTTTTTTTTTTTTTAATAGAATGGTGCCAGGAGTGTAAATCAGTCTCTTACCTTTAAATATTCTGAATTACGGTGGCCTAACCTTGGACATCTACACACAGAAAGGTTTGTGTGTGTGTGTGTGTGTGTGTGTGTGTGTGTGTGTGTGTGTGTGTGTAGAACAGATAGCCAAAACAGGTAGATATTTATGCAGCTCTGATAAATAGACTTACGATGGTTTCGCAACTTCCTATATTAGATGATTAATGTGTGGCTGAGACGAGGCCAAGGTGGAAAAAAATACATCATAAATTAAACATTAGTCTGTTTTCCCCCCTGTTTTTACACGTGTTGGTGTTTTAGTGAGGTGGTGAGGGAGGGAAGGGGGATGGTGGAGATGAGAGGTAGGGAAAATGACAAGGGAGGAAGAGGGAGGAGAAGAGGAAGGAGAAGGGGATGATTGTGAGGGGAAAGATATTGGAGGGGGTGAGGGAGATGCAGAAGGGAGAGAAGGTGAAAAGAATGAGGAAGGGGAAGGAAATAGGGGGAGGAAGAGGGAGGGGCAGGATGAGGGATAAGTAGAAGGGAAGGGAGTGAGAGGGAGGGATGAGGTGAGAGGGGAAAAGTACAAGGAAGAGGGGATGATCAGGAAGAAGAAAACCGAGGAGGGAGAAAGGAGGAGGGGGGGGTTAGAGGAAGGGGTGAGGAAGATGGGGGGAAAGTGTGAGGAGATATGGTGAGAAAGAGGGGAAAAATCGAAGGAAAAGGTTGAGATGAAAAGGGAGGAGGTGAAGGATAGGGGAGTGGAGGAGCGAGATGGAGAAGGAGAGAGGGGGAAGAGGAGGTGGCGAGGGAGAGGGGAGGGGATAAGAGGGGAAAAGAGGAGAGGAAAGGTGATGAGAAAGTGGGAAAGGGTGAGGAAAAGGGGAAAAGAAAGTGACGAGAGAGAGGGAAGGGGTGAGAAAAGGGGGAAGAGGGGGTGTGTGTGGAGTTGACTGTAGACCCTCTTTGTCAATATTATCATAGTGTTCCTTCCTGAGCTATGATGACCCTAGGCACGTGCTGAATATGGCAGGCAGGCAGGCAGGCACGGAGGCAGGGGGGAGGAGAGGGAGCCAGGACATTTTCAAGGCAGGAAGGTAGGCAGGCACGGAGGCAGGGGGGAGGAGAGGGAGCCAGGACATTTTCAAGGCAGGAAGGTAGGCAGGGAGGTAAGCAGGAAGGTAGGCAGTAAGACAGGAAGATAAGTAGGCAGGAAAATAAGTCTGAAAGTAGATAGGAAAGCAGCCGGAGAGGGATGGCGAGAAGTAGAAAAAAAAAAATCCAGACAGGAAGGTAGGTACGAAGGTCGGTAGGATAGAAAGAGGGGAGGTAGTCCGGAGTGAGGGGAGAGAGGGAGGTAGAGTAGATAGGCAGGAAGGAAAGGAAGTAGGCAGGAAGGCAAGCAGGAAGAAAAGACGGGAGAGAGGTGGAAAATAATTTAGGTAGGAGAACACATTTTTCTCATTCATTTCTGTTACATTTATTCGATTTTATTTAACTTCGGAATTTTTTTTTTTTTTTTTTTCAAATTGGAGGGGTTAGGTGTAGCTTTCATCAACTCCTCCACTGCAAGAAATTTCCCCTAACTTTATACAGTTGTCTAAAGGTGGTAAAAATAGAGTAAAACTGACGTCCTCTATCTGGAAGGGTGAAGAAGGAACATAATTGGGTCTCTACTGGCTTTTGGTGGGGTAATATGTTGGAGTAAAGCTAATTTCTCTAAAGCTCTAACCAACATGTAGGACAAGAATGGAAGGCTGTCCTCTACCAACCAACCTCTTTGGTAGGGGGAAAAAAAAAATACCATGATTGTTGAAATGAGCCATACAGAAATTCGTATTCGAAAAACAGAAGATGAAACACTGAACTACAAAACAGTGCAAAGGAGACAGACAATAACAAACAAATTGCCTCTTTATAGGGCAGACAACGCACACACATAAATTGGAGGAGGTGCAAAAGAGGACCAACACAGATTGGGAATAACACAAAGAATTAGATCCCCATCCGTCAGCCAAAGCCAGCAGGAAAACGTAAGAAGCACCTCGAAGCAGTAGAGCAAAACTAATATGGATTTTCATGAAGAGAGGTGAATAGAAAAACATACTGTACGCTACCTAAACTTAGAAGGTAAAATAACATCAAGGTGACATTAAGTGCATAGAGACGGAGCATCATAACCTTCATTACCTGAACTGGAGCTATTAAAGTGCTGGATGTTTAGATACAGGTGTGTTTCTGGGGGTTAGTCAGTCACGTCCTAAGGATTTTTATAAGTAAGGTGTTTCTCTTTCACCAAGTCCATATGGTCCCGCATCTATCTCGTATTAGGCTTGAAAGACGAAGAGGCAGACTTAGATTAACGCCTATAAACTGCACGTGGGTTATAAAGGCTAAAGTTAATTTTCCCTAAGTTCCGGTCTTTCTACATGATAGGAAAGAATACAGGATAGCAGGAATGAAGGAAAGGTGGCGTGAATAGAGGGAGGGAGGGAGGAAGGAAGGAAGGAAGGAAGGAAGGAAGGAAGGAAGCACGGAGAGAAGGAAAATGTAAAAGAAAGGAAAGGAATGGGAATCAAAAGATAGAGGGATCATGAAGAAGAAAATGAAGGAGAAATGAGAAAGAGAAGGAAAGAAGGAAGGGAGGAAGAAAGGGAGGAAGAAAAGAGGGAAGGAAGAGGGAGAAGAGAAGATGGAAGTAGGGAAACCAGAGAAGGGGAGAGAAAATCGTGAGTAGGAAAAAATGAGAGGAAAGGGAGAGGGGAGGGATGGATTGCGAAAGGAGGGAAGGAAGTGAGGGAAAAAGTAGAGGGAGGGAGGGAGAGAGGGAACACGTGTGGAGAGAAGCTGAGTAAGAAACAGGGAAAATGAGAAAAAAGAAAGAGAGGGGGAAACGAAGGAAAAGGATTAAAGAGAGTTAAAATGGAGGAATTAAAGAAAGAGAGGAAAGAAAGAGACTGGAAAAGAGGCTGGAATGGAAATAGATAATAAAAGAAGCAATTATGAGAGAGAGAGAGAGAGAGAGAGAGAGAGAGAGAGAGAGAGAGAGAGAGAGACGGAAGTGCGATGGCGTAATGAGGCCAATCCCACGTGTCTCACTCACTTTCTCACATTCTCCTTCCCTCACTGTCACACTCACTCGTACATTTCCACATTAAGTCTTTTCCACTTAAAATATTTTCTTTCTTGTGGATCACGTCAAACCCATGAATGAATATGGCAGTAGAGTGTGAAAATGATGATGATGATGATGATGATGGAATGGAGATGTGGCCTTATAGTTATTTTCCCTTTTCCTATCCCTGAATCCTACTCATCCCATCATTAATAGTAAGATTTGGGTGATGATGATGATGATGATGATGATGGGTGGATGCAGGTGTGGCCCAGTTTTGTCAGACACACTTATCATAATTTTCCTCATCTGTGTTTATCCCCATTCCTGTTCAACCCACCCATAAGGTTAGGGAGATGATGATGATGATGATGATGATGATGAACAACCCACTATGGATTTCTGGACAGGCTATCGTTAACTTAGTACAATAATTTAGGATACGCAGAAGCAGGATTCCAGCGAACACCAATGCCTGTATTTATGAAGGATCTTGGCAAACATAAACGATAAATAAGTCTCTATATCACAGCAGTTGATTATTACCAGAAACTTATTTGCTTTCTCGTATTTTTTTACTTTGACATTTACTGTAGTTTGGACGAGATGTGAAGGAAATGACGATAAAATTATAGCTGCTTTTATACATCCCTCGGTCTTGTATTTTTCACATTATCATTGACTCCAGTTTGGTTGTGATGCTTTTGGTAGTTGTAAGAGTGAAGATAGACCCATAAAAAAGCAATCTTATAAACATCTTAGCCTCAGGACAATGTATGAATGTGGCAGCTCAGTTGGGGCGCGTTCAACCAATGTTTATCTCGGCGCTGGAATCTTGTAAACACTAGCGAGGTCAAGGCAGATTATAAGCCCTAGATGATACACTAGGTCGAGGATGGACGGGTGTATTTTGTAACAGAAATTAGACTGGAGCTAATACAGGCAGGGATAAAAGTCTTCTTGCTGTTCCACTGAGTCTGCCTCACACTTAAGCGATGTTCGTCAGTTTCCTCCCTAACGTTTCACAGTAGAGAGAATATGATCAAGGTAAATATTGGGTTATCGACATGAACACCTACAGTATTTCAGTGATGAGTGGATTTCTCTTTCTCTCTCTCTCTCTCTTAGAATTGGTAATATGAACGGGGACGAAAGTTCGCTTAATATTTCATCTCCTCTCACACTCACACTTCCCTGTACTGGCTAACATTCCCAAGATGAGAGAAGTTTGATATGCCACTCTGCACAAAGATGATATATTTTATTTCATTTCGCCTCTTGCACTTCTCACGTCGGTCCGAGAGAGGCTTGCTACGTGTCTCTGCCTCTACATGACTCTCTATGATGGATCAGGTTTAAATGAGAAGTGATAGACATGACTCTTGGCTCTGTCTGTACCCTTCTCAATTTTCCTGATTAATAAAGCGGCCGGAGAAAGCTATCACCGTAATGCCCGTCCTCCACCTGACCCTCCCCCTCACCCTACTGATTTACACAACAGGTAATTTTCGTGTAGGTAAATCTTCCAAAAACAATCTCCCATCGTCAGTGTAAAAAAAGAAAAAAAAGAAAAAAGAATAAAAAAGACACGTGGTTCGAGGCAACGGGCTGTGTTCTCGCTGGCTTGGGAAATTTCGTTGCACCTCTTTGTCAGTTATTTATTTTGCCTGATACACTTTAAGCACTTCACTCCTGTTACGTATTGTACATTTCATTCTTACACATCAGACGATTTTATTCATCTTAGGGGAGGGCTTTTTTGTAGTTTTTTTTTTTTTTTTTTTTTTAATGCATGGGAAGAAGGAACCAAAGGCCAGGTCAGTGAAGGTTAAGTCCGCAACAGCTTCCCTGGCTCCAAAAATCTATGGAAAACTAAGTAACATCGTCTAGAGGTAGCAGGGGAAAAATATAAACTACGTCTCTCTCTCTCTCTCTCTCTCTCTCTCACACACACACACACACACACACACACACACACACACACACACACACACACACATTATCCCCCTACCTCAGTCTCTCTCCTCTATCCTTTTTGTATCTCTGTCCTATTTCCTTCTTGCTTCGCCATTTTTTATGTTTTTTATTTCCACGAACAGAGTAAAATTACTGATATAAAACTGGACCACCACGTTGAGATTTTAAGATTTGTGTGGCCTGTAATCTGTGAACATCCCTCTCCCTCCCTTCCTCCTTCCCTTTCTCCCTCCCTCTGTCTCCCTCGTCCTCCCAGTCTCCCTCTCCTTCTGCCTCCTTCTCTTCTTCTTCCCAACTTTTTCCTCCCCCTCTCCTTTTGCCTGCATCTCTTCCTCTTCCTTTTCCTCCTTTTTCCTCTTCCTCTGTCTCCTTCTCTCCTTCTTCCTTCTTTTTCCTCTCCCTCTTTCTCCCTCTCTCCTTCCTCCTTCTCTTTCCTCTCCTTCCTTTCTCCCTCTTTTCCTCTCCCTTTGCTCACTCCCTCTCTCTACCCTCTCCCTTTGCCTCCCTCTCTCCCTCACCCTTTGCTCCCTCCCCCTTCCCTCTAGCCTCTCCCTCTCTCCCTCTTCCTGTCCTCCCTTGGTGACAGTTGACATGACACTCTCCTGCTAACTAGTCCCTATGTCCGTTATGACTTTCCACCCCTCTCCCCTTTCCCCTCTTTCCTCCCCTCTTCCCTCCCTCCCTCCCTTCCTTCTGCTAATCCGTATTTTTCTTGCCTTTTCTCTCCTCCCTCCTCTTCTCGTCGCTCGCTGCCTCTTCCTCAGTCTTACCCTCCCCCCCTCTCTCTCTTTCTCTCCCCTTCCCCCTCATTCCTCGCTTCCTTCTTCTTTTTCGTCTCCTTATCCATATTCTTCTCGACTTTCCTCTCATTCCTACCCTCTTCCTCATTCTTCGTTCTCTCTTCTTTTTCAGTTCTCTCTCTCTCTCTCTCTCTCTCTCTCTCTCTCTCTTTTCCTTCGCCTTTTACATTCTCTCTCTTTTTTTCTCCTGGTTTTATTTTGCTTTTCCTAACCTCGCTCTCTCCTCCTCCCATGAGTCACCATTAAAGATAATAACATTTCTGAATAAAAACACTCCATCAAACCAAAACCTTAATTATGGCTGTAGAAGGACTAATTACCTCTCAGTCATTTGATTCAGCACTATAATCAGACTTCAGGTGTCATATTCATGGTTAGTCAGAGGTGGCAGACTGATTTTATGCGTCTGGAATATAAGTTAGAAATACTGAATAAGATATGAAACAGAATCTCTTTTTGCGACACACCTAGAGGTTCATGTGTGATAAAATCCTAAAGTCTCCCCTCCTCCTTTTCTTTTTCTTTTTTTTTTTTTTTTACAGAATACGGACAAAAAAGGTAAAACAAATTAAATTTAAAAAAAAATCCATACAGCAGTTTAAAGGCGTCCTCCATTCATAGGAAAAAAAAAAAAATGCAACAGTTGGACCTGAACTGATGTAGGTTGAAGTCCGGGAGGAGGGGGGGGGGGACACTGATCTGAGGAGGCGAGTTAGAGTAGGAAGGCAGTGTAGTGGGCAAAGAAGAGTCCTAGGCTTTATTGACAGAAAATTCACACACGGAGGGATAGACATAACCTTAACCTCAGTACAGCTTTCCCTGGTATGGTTTCATTTAGGTATTCATGCTGACTAACAGGTAAAAAGCTATCTCAGTTATCCCTTTGATACGGTGCTGTCTTTTTATAATTTTTCTTTCCGCTACCACACATTAGGCTCAACTAAACAAAAATAAGAATAAAAAGAAAAAAGTGCCCAAGTCATGAAGGGCTAATTAAAAGCTGTATTTACTTCTCTCACTCCAAAATGTATCTCCTTAGCTGGTTAACTAGCTGATAAATCCAAAAATAAATAAATAAATAAACGCCTTGTGATGAAAGGGTTAACATTTTCGGACGTGTAGTCGTACTCATGCTTGTTAGTTTAGTTCACGTCAAACGATATTACTCATCAGTGGAAAATCCCTAACTACCTCTCTCCTCTTGCCTCAATTTTCGCATTCCCTCTTTCTTTTTTCCTCCTCTCCTCTCTCTCCTCCTCCTCCTCCTCTTCTCCCCCTTTCCTCCTCTTCCTCTTTCTCTTCTCTCGACTTTCCTTCTCCTCATCCTCTTCCTGTTCTCTCCTCTTTCTTCCTCCCCTTTCTCTCTCCTTTTTCCTTTTCCTCCTCCACCTCTCCCCTCTTCTTCCACACTTGACTCCATTAACCATAAGGACCCTCTTCTTCTTCCTTTCTTCATTCACACCTCTATTTATTACCCCTCATTGCCCCTCCCATATATTTACTGCCTTTCCCCTTGTCCCTCGTTAGTTCCCCTCTCCCATACACTTTTCCCTCTCCCATCTTTATCGCCCTTCTCTCTTTTCCCATATTTATCGCCCTTTTCGCCTATTTCCTTCTTCATTGCCCTCTTATTTTCGTTCACCATGTTCCCTTATTTATCACTGTCCTCCGTCTTAACTTATTGCCCTTATTGCCCTCCCATCTCTTCCCTTTCTATTGCCCCCAGTCGCTCTGTTCATCATTGCCCTGTTGCTCTTACTACTCTTGCATACATCCTCTGCATTGCTCTTCCATACTCTGTGCATTTCAACTTGACCACAAATTGTCATTTCTTCCTTTTGAATACTGACTTGTAGCAAGAGATTAACACAAGAATATAATACTAGACACGGGGGAGTGTTATGAAAGCGAGGTAGGGCTGTTGTATTAACACTAGAATATGGTGGTAATTATGTAAAAAGCAGGACAGTGGAATGGATGTAGAGTCACAATGCTGTCTTATTTGGGCAGTGAGTTGCGGCATATAACGTGTACATGTAAAAGGACGAAAATATCCACCAGGTAAAGGTGAACATACTATAGTGACCGTAATCAGCTGTTATGGGTAAGCAGAACTAATGGCTTACAGATTTGGACAAATATCTGTCACTACCACTATATATATGTGTGTGTGTGTGTGTGTGTGTGTGTGTGTGTGTGTGTGTGTGTCTGTGTGTGCATGTATAGTGTGTATTTGTGTGCATGAGCTGCCTATTCCCTGTTACATTCATTTTTGTAGTGAATCACTTTTTACTTATTCCTCAATTTATTTATTTATTTCCTTCCAAACAGCCAACCTATGTGCCTTATGCCTCCCACAGCGTTCCCCCTCCCCCCACCCAGCCCGCGTGCGGCAACATTCGGGATTAGGATCATAAACAACCCTCCACTGGCCCTTCGCTTCCGGTTGGCGCAAATTACCCAGTGGAGAGAGAGAGAGAGAGAGAGAGAGAGAGAGAGAGATGTTCATATCAAGATACTCAGACACATTGCTTTTAACCCTTTCAGAACGAGGACGTCTTTAATTTATTCTTTCTACCTCCCGATTATTTTGATTAAGCCTGTGATTAATGTGAGCCAGGTGTAACTCCTGTTTAGATCGTCTTTTTCTCATTTCTCTCTCTCTCTCTCTCTCTCTCTCTCTCTCTCTCTCTCTCCCCCGACCACCCACCCCTCCTCCCGAAGCCGACAGATCCAAAAAATCGACAGTATTTTTGGCCGGAAGTCAACGTAACTTTCCCTAAACCAACAGGCGGAAGGGCAGGCGAACGGACAGGCAGACAGACAAATGCAAATACATACATACAGACAGACAAACAGACCGACAGATGGACAGAACAGATAGACAGACAGACAACTACCGAACCATTTTCCTATCTATCCTGCTTTTTATCTATCTGCCTATTTGTCTGTCTGTCTGTCCATTTGTCCGCCTGTCTATTGCCTATCTGCCTCCCTACCTATCTGTTTATCTGCCTAGCTATCTATCTATACCTATCTGTGTATACAACTTCTATCTTCTAACTATTTATCTATCTGCCTGTCTCTGTCTCTCTTAGTGTGTATCTATTATTATCAGTCCTAGAGTTCATCGAGAGAGAGAGAGAGAGAGAGAGAGAGAGAGAGAGAGAGAGAGAGAGAGAGAGAGAGAGAGCATAAACTACCGCAACTACTCCATTAACTTCCTCATCCCCGCCTTAACGATGCTGATCACTTCCGGCCTCTCCCCCTCCCAAGAAAATGAAAGAAAAAAAAAAAAGGAAAAAAATAACGTGAAACATGAGAGATTTTAGGAGGATACGGGGAAATGTGTGTGTGTATGTGTGTGTGTGTGTGTGTGTGTGTGTTAGAGAGAGAGAGAGAGAGAGAGAGAGAGAGAGAGAGATAGTTAGGAGGGATTTATAGAGAAGGGAGGAAAGTAAGAAAGAAGGAAGTGAGGACGGAAGTGAGGAGGGAAGGAAAGAAGAAAAAGAGAAGAAAAAACAAATTAAGAAAGGAAGGAAGGAAAGGAAGGAAGAGAAAACGGAAGGTAGGAAGGAAGGAAGGAAGGAAGGAAGGAAGGTAGGAAGGAAGGGAGGAAGGAAGGAAGGTAGGAAGGATATATGAACAGATGGATGGATGGATGATTGTAAACGTGATGTAGGAAAGAAAGACAAAAATATAAGAAAAAAGAAGGAAAAGAAGGAGTATGGAGGGTAGGAAGGAAGAAAAAATGGAAGGGAAGAAGGAAGGACGTATGGCTGAAATGACAGAAGTATGATAAGAATAAGGAGGAGAAGAAAGGAAGAAGGAGTGAAGGAGAGGGCTGACAGAACTTAGGTGAGGGGAAGGAAGCAAGCAATAGTGGAGGGGAATGAGGGGAAGAAGAGGGGAGGGGAGAGGAAAGGAGGGAGATGGAAGGAGTAGTGAGAGGAAGAGGGGAGGGGTGAAGGGAGAAGAGAGAAAAAGAGTGATGAGAGAGGAAACAAGAGTGGTGAGGGGAGGAAAGGTGAGGATGTGGGAAAGAGGATGGGTGAAGGGAGGGGGTGAGGGGAAAGGTGATGAGTGGGAAAAAGAAGGAGGGATCAGTGATGGAAAAGTGGGGTTAGGTGAGAGGAGCGAGGATGGGAGAGAGGAGAGAGAGGGAAGAATAGTGAAGGAAGGAGGGTTGGGAGAGAAGGGTGAGGGGAGAGGGTAGGGAAGGCAAGAGTGGTGGGAGGCAAATGAGATGAGGGGAGAGGGGAAGGAGGGAGAGATGTTAGGTGATGACGAGAGAGGTAGCAACGGGGTGAGGGGTGAAGGAGGGGAGGGGGTTGGGAGGAAGGAAAGTGAGTTGAGGTACTGGGAGAGGGAAGGGGAGAGATGTGAGATGAGAGGAAGGAAGAAGGGAGAGGTGAAGGAGGGGACGCAGTGTGGGGAGGGGGGGGTGAAGGTTGAGGGAGGGGAGAAATAAGACAGAACCAGTTTGACGAGGGGCAGGGGAGGGAAGTGAGGTGAGGGAGAGAAGTGAGAAGAGGGGAGAAAAGAAGAGAGAGGTGAGGGGGAAAGCAATATGGAGAGGGGGAGGAGAGGGGTGAAGGGAGGGGAGAGAAGCGAGCTGAGGAGAGAGAAGATGAGATAGGTGAGGGGGAAGCAGTGAGGGGAAGGTGAGGGGAGAGGAGATGGAGGGCACGGGGGTGAGGGAAGTTTGGTAGATTTATGGCATGAGGCTGACAGACAGCTGAGGGGAAATGGAGGGAGGGGGGGGGAGCGAGGGAAGGAAGGTTGGAGAGAGAGGGAAGGAAGGAAGGAAAGAAGGCAGGATGGATGGGTGGATAGATGGATGAAACAAAGAAGGAAGGATGGATAAGGAAGGAAGGAAAGCAGGAAAGTTGATTGGATGGATGGATGAATGACGTGAAGGAAGGAAGGAAACAGATGGAAGAAGGAAGGTTGGGAGGAAGGAGAAAAAGTAGAGAGAGAGAGAGAGAGAGAGAGAGAGAGAGAGAGAGAGAGAGAGAATGAGTGAGAATGGAAAGAAAATGAGAGGGAAGAAAAGGAGGAAATAAACAAGGAAAGAAGGGAGGAATGAAGGGAATAAGGAACACAGAGATGACCGGAAGGAAGTATGGAAGGAAATAAGATGGAAGAAAAGATAAAAATCAAGAAAGAGAGGAAAGCAAAAGGACGGGAAGGAAGAAAAAGAAGAGGGAAGGACGAAAGGAAAGTACAAGATAACGAAGAAAGACAAAGGGGAGAAAGAACAGCAACCGGCGGAAGGAAGGAAAGTAAACAGGAAGAAAGACAAGGGCGGGAAGAAGGGGAAGTGTAACGGGTGAATATTGTGTATAGAAAATGGGGGACGGGAAGAACTGCGACAAGAAGAAAGAGAAGGAGGAAGAGGAGGAGGAGGAGGAGGAGAATGAGAGAACATGGAGGAGGAGGAGGAGTAGAGGAATGTGACGAGGGGAGCAAGGGAAATAACGGAAGAAGGATACAAAGTGAAGGATGTAGGAAAGGAAGGAGTAAATAATGACGTAAGGAAAATAACGTCAGAACGGCTGAGGAAGGAAGGAAGGACTGAAAGAAGGAAGGAATATAATGAATGGACTTAAGGACTGATGGAAAGATTGGAAGATGGAAATAATAATAATAATACTAATAATAATAATAATAATGATAATAATACTGATAATGATAATAATAACAACAATAAAATATAATAGTAATATTATTATTGTTATTACTGTTGTTATTATTATTATTATTATTATTATTATTATTATTATTATTATATTATTATCATTATTATTTATAGTTGTTGTTGTTGCTGTTGTTGTTGTTGTAGCAGTAGTAATAGTAGTATTAAGTCTGAGTATTTCCAGTATTGTTATCATCGCTCATGGTACTGATTGTTACTGAGCTGCCATTCTAGTTTCACTGATGATGATGATGATGACGGATGATAAGAAGCGGAAGTCGGCAGCAGATAAAGGGCACGCTCAAGAAAAAGAAAGAAAAAAGAAAAAGAAAGAAAAAAAGAAAGAAAGAAGAAATCGACCCAGATCAAAATTATCGATATTATAAGTGCCCTTCGGAGAGCCCTTGTGAACTGGTTTGCTGCTCAGAATCAGAAGCAGCAGAAGCAGGAGCAGTAGCAGAAACGGTAGCAGTCAGGCCAGTTCAGGTGCACTCTCATTACCACCACGGCCAGGTGTACAATTAGCAGGGACGGGGGAGTGGAGGCAGCACAGGGAGAGAGAGAGAGAGAGAGAGAGAGAGAGAGAGAGAGAGTACTGTTAATAATATTCTGACGATCTTTCTGTTAGTAGGCTAGTACGTGATGAAAGACACTGTAAATATGATGCAAAGATAACAGGTAAGTGGAAGAAAGCTTGGTAGGTGGATAGGTAGGCAGGCAGGTCGGTGGATAGGTAGGTAGGTAGGTGGATGGATCATTTATATACAGTGAACCCAAAGTTAGTTAGGTAGCTTTCTCCACTCCGACCTACTTACTGTTAGTCTGTTCCATCCGATCCCACCAACTTTGCTACAGGCATTTTACCTTTACCTGGTCCAGATTCTCGTCCTTTTGAAGTTCACTGGACACACGTCAGTGACAGAATATGGCTATCCAGTGGCTCTACATCCTTTCCATAGCACTTCTTCGTGACTAGCAGCATATTCGAATAATAATCTCTTGTTACAACGCCTTATTCATGCGACGGGAATTCTAGACCAAGTGAGAGTTAAAAGGGCATAGCTTTATCTCTCCGTCGCGTTATCTCTCTGCCTCTTCTCACTCCATCTCTGGGTCTCCGCTCTGATAATCTGGTTGTCCATTTGTTATCTCTTCTGCGAAAAATGTGACCCGTTCTGTCCACCTCAACCTCTTCTGCCCGCTGACGTTATATCTATTGCATTCCCGTAGCTGCCAGACGACTTAATGCGGTTTAGAAAGGACGTCTAGGGGTTGATGGAGGCTGGATCTAACCCCTCCAGCTGAAAAAGCCTCTCTTACGCTTGATGAAATCGTCTGGGGGGTTGCAAGTATAAAAAAAAAATACGATGAGAGGGTTAATGGTGGTGATTCTATGATCAATTTTTACCTGTTCACTTGTCCACGAACATTTCCTCTTATCGCCTTCTGTGATCTGTAACATCGTCCTTTTTATCTCTATATGAACACATTTAAATATACGTTCAAATTAGTTTACAACGCTTCATTATTTTTGGCCATTAAGTTACAGCGGGAAGGTTACAATGATATAATACTTTTTTTTTTTTTTTTTTTTTTTTTTTTTAGTAGTAGGGGCCTTCTTTTCTCTTTTCCTTTTTCTCTCCCTCTTTCTTGTCTTTCTTTCTTTCTTTCTTTTTTTAATGTTATTCTTTGATATTGTTGTCATGAACCGAAACTGTCTCAAAGGTCTTTCATAAGTAGGCTGTAAGCATATCTTTCTCAACGCATTACCTCACGTCATTTGTTTATGCGAGAAGGGACGGAATATGTAGGTAGTGAGGCAGGTAGGCAGGGAGAAAGGTAGGTTAGTAGAGCAACTGGGTGGATAGTACAATAGACTGGCAGATTCAGTAGGTAGGTAAGTAAGGAGAGATACGAGTAGGTAGGTAGGTAGGTAGGTAGGTGGTGGTAGCAGCAGTAATAGTAGTAGTAGTAGTAGTAACCCCGGTCTGTCTGGCTAAGGAGACCCATGAGACGCAGGCAAATAATCGCCACTGCAGGGCACTCCAATGCAGGAAACTGATGCTCCCTTGTGGTGGACAGCGCCACGCCACAATGCGGCGTAAGGAAGAATGTGTAGGTGTGGCTCATGGATAGACGCCTCCGTTGCGTCTGTCCACCCAGTGAACACGGGCACCATAGAGTAGCAAGTTCCATTTCACCCTGTTATATGGTTACCACCCAGTGTTGTAAATGGTTTCCTGCGTTACATTGGGTTACAGGAAACCATTTAACCTTTCCCTCAGCGTACAGTCACCTTTGGACGAACGAGGCAGCATTACATCAAGTGGGTGAATGATGGCCACAACCACCTACCACTTGCATTAATCGGTAGGTCGCCAGATGGGTGGATTTAGTAAATAGGTAGGCTGGGAAATAGGTAGTTAGGTAGATTAATCGGGCAAGTAGGGAGGTAAGAAGATAATACTAGGTACAGCGTGTAGGCAGGTGTGTGGGTAGGTAGTAGGGCAATTAATAAGATGGAAGCCTTGTGCTGGGTGAACGGGCAGGCAGGTAGGTAGGTAGGAGGGTAGGTAGGTAGGTAGGTAGGTAGGGAAGGAGGGAGAGAGGGAGGGGGAAGGGCAGGTAAGCAGGTAGGCTGAAATGAGCGAGGGAAGGTCCTGTGATGGAGGTAGGTAGGAAGGTAGGTAAGTAGGTAGACAGGCAAGTAGGTTGGTTTATACTGAGGGAGGGAAAAGTCTAGGAATGTAGAAAGAGAGATAGTGAAGGAATGAGGAGAGACGGAGGAAGAGAAAGGACGAGAGAAGAAGGAAGTGAACAGAGAGGTAGAAACGTAGTAAGGGAAGGAAAGATTTTGAGATCACTGAGAGGAGAGGTCAAAGAGAGACAAAAAGAAAATGAGAAAGGAAGAGTAAAAAATAGAAAAGGAAGGAAGAAGGAAAGAAGAAGAAGGAGGAAAGGATGGAAGAGGAGGCAGAGGGGGGAAGGAAAGAAGGAAAGATGGAAGGATGGAGGGAAGGAAAGAAGAAAGGGTGGGAGGGGGGAGGGAGGAGAGGGAGAAAGGAGGGAAGGAAAGAAGGAAGGGAGGGAGGGAAGTAGGGAAAGAAGGAAGGAATTAGGTGAGATTAACAGGAAGATAGGTATGTGTGTTATGGAGTGGATAGGGAGGCAGGTAGGTAGGTAGGCAGGTAAGGAGAGAGAGAGAGAGAGAGAGAGAGAGAGAGAGAGAGAGAGAGAGAGAGAGAGAGAGAGGCTAATGAGTAGGCAACCATTACCAACACCCACTACACTCTCGCCTATTAATTGATACCATCTGGAGAACAATAGGAGAGAGAGAGAGAGAGAGAGAGAGAGAGAGAGAGAGAGAGAGAGAGAGAGAGAGAGAGAGAGAGAGAGAGAGAGAGAGAGAGAGAGAGAGAGAGAGAGCAACGACAACACATTATACTCGAGTTAATATAAGCATCAAATTCCCTATATAATTCTTACCTATACTCTCTCTCCTTTCAGACTTTTACTCATCTTAGGGGAGACTTCAGGAACTTGAGGGGTTGGATACAGCCTTCTTCAGCGCCTTCAGCACGAGAGGCCTTCCCTATACTGAAGTCGCCTGTGGATAGCAAGAAAAAAACGGAAATAAGATTATATGATATTGAAAAAGAGTTAGAATATTTGGTGGCCATTTGGCAGAAGAAAATGATGGTGGTGGTGATGATGATGATGATGATGATGATGATGAAGATGACGGTAATAATAATAATAATAATAATAATAATAATAATAATAATAATAATAAATTTTAGTATTATTATCATTGCTATTCATTATTGTTCTTGTTGATGTTGTTATTGATGTTGTTGCTTCTACTGTTATTGCTGTTGCTATTTTGTTGTTGCTGGTGTTATTATTATTATTATTATTATTATTATTATTATTATTATTATTATCATTAATACCGCTATTTTAATTTTTAAGAGATGGATTTGTAAAGACAGATCTGAAGACATATAATGAGAGAGTATACTGCTGGAAAGAGGGCGGTTTAGATTAAAGAGGGCGGCTTAGAAAAGAGAGAGAGAGAGAGAGAGAGAGAAACAGTTAGACAGGCAGAGAAAAGAGATAGTGAGGGAAGAGAAACTGGCAGTGAAAGGAAAGACAAGAATGATAAAGAAGTGTCAGAGAAGGAAAGTAAAGAGGAAATTAAGAAGATGGAGTGAGGAGGAGACAGAGAAGGACAATAGAGGGAATAAAGAAGGAAGAGTGAGGAAAGAAGAGAGGTAAAGAAGAAATAGAAAAAAGGGAAGTAAAGAGAGAACACAGAAGGTATAGTAAAGAGGGAAGAGAGAAGGGTAAAGGATGGATAAAGAGAGGGTAAAGAGAGGATAGAGAAGTAACAATAAAGAGAGGACAGTCAAGGCACACTAAAGAGAGAAGGGACAAGACACAGTAAAGAGAAAAGAGACAAAGCATAATAAAAAAGAAAGAAGATACAGGTCATAGTAAAGAAAGAAGAAGCAAGTCATACCATAGACAGAAGAGACAAGGCATAGTAAAGAGGAAACATACAGAGCACAGTAAAGACATGACAGACAAAAGTAATGAAAAGAGGAGACGAGGCACGTAAAGAGGATAGAGAGAGAAGGCATAGAAAAGAGAGGATGGACAAGGCACAGTGAAAAGAGGAAAGAGAAATCAGAGCCAAGAGAAAAAGGGGAATTAGAGGGGACAGTGTGAGGGTATACTGAGGGGACACCACCAAGCCACAGGGGACTTCACCTCCTCCCCCTTAGTGTCACCCTCAGACCACTGATTTATGTCTTCAGCCACATGCAGGAAGTCCACCACCCCCCTAGTCCCCAGCCCCTTACCCTGAGACCCCCTCCCTGGCCTCATTTGACCCCTACCTATCCCACTGACCCCCAACCCCCACCACCATCATTTACATCCCATCCCTCCCTCACCCTCTGTCCTTCTCTGTTCCCCCTCCTCCTTACTCCTCTTATCCTCTGATTCCCTATCCACCCGCCATCTTATCCTCAATCCCTCGCCCTCAAACTATCCTCCCCCACAGCAGCTACTCCCCCTTCCCCCACTCCCTCTAAGCTTCTACCCATCCCTCGCACTGTCTTCTCCCCCCAGCTCCTCTCTTCCCTCATCTTCATGCACCCCAATACTCTCCCCCTCCCCTCCCCAGTGGCCTCACCACAACCCTCCACCATTATGTCAAAATATCCCCTAAAACTTTTTCTTCCTTTTTGTCCTCTCTCTCCCCTTTACTCTCTCTCTCTCTCTCTCTCTCTCTCTCTCTCTCTCTCTCTCAAACCCTTTGAGTCCCATGACGTATCTTGTAGTTTACTCCTTGCCATAACCAGACAAAATTATTTACTTTAGGAGAATAATAAAAAAAAAAGAAAAAAGAAAGAAAAAAAAATTGAAGGCTACATATAACCCACCTTGTTTGAAAAAAATCTCCTGATCTGAAGATAATTGTTCAAAGACAGCAAGAATAAAACAAATTAGTCATCTCAGTGAAGGGTTAAATTGGACAAAAACGCCTTAAGGTCACAAGAATGAAAAAGGGTTAACTTCAGGAGGGCAAGTCAGGTCGCCTCTTCTACTGGGCTTTTAACTCATTAGTCTTGTGAACCATAAAAAAAAAAAAATGAATATAATGAACCATGGCCAAATAAATTCATCGCTGTCGGTTGCTGCGAATTCATGACACTGATTACCCAAGGTCAGTATTCTCTGCGGTTAAGGAAGCTCCGTAACACCTCTTCCTTACCGATTTATTTTTGGGGGTACGGCTGGTTTTGTACGTTCTTGATGTAGAATAAGGTGATATTAGAATGATTTAAGTCATACAGGAGAGGACAGCAAGGAGTATAAGGCAAAATAAAACGCTCAGGAATAGGTGTTAGGGTCCAAGTCCTTGAAGAGAGAAGCAGGAGAAGTAGGAGTAAGAGAAGCAACAGGAGTTATGCTGGCGACTGTACGTAGATCCTGGTTCAGCGTTAATGGAAGGACTTGTCTCTTTATATCCCATCCACACGTTGACGCTCTTTATATTGCAGCAGCGTGAGCGAGGGAGGAATGTGTGTGTGTGTGTGTGTGTGTGTGTGTGTGTGTGTGTGTGTGTGTGTGTGTGTGTGTGTGTGTGTGTGTTACGTGCAATGTGAGTGTAGGTGACACAGCAAGCAAATTAGAATACACTGCTCATAGATGGAGTGAATGAAATTAGATTAACACTCTCAGGCTTGTATGACTCGCTCTCAGCAGAATAAAATCGTCTGCCGCTAGCTGGAAGAAAATCCTAGAGTTGTCCAGAACCGCAGAGGGTTAAAAATGGGCACAGTTTTGTCTCACCTTCCCTCAGGACACACAAACGCACAAACACACGAAACATTCCTACATCAAAGTTAGACAAAGAAACGTAAAGATTGACAGAAAAATTGAAAGACAGACAGAAAACAGGAAAAAGGTATAAGTAGAGGGAGACTGTCATATTAATCTCACGTTACGGTAAGGTACACTATGACAAATGGATGGACAGAGAAATAAGAGGACAGACACACACACAGCGATTTTAAGAGTGGTAAAACAGAGATGAAAAAATGAAGGACAGACAGACAGACAGACAGAATAATAAAAGGTACAGAGGGCTAGGTATGTATGTTATAATGAAACAGATAAGCAAAGAAACACAAAGATATGTTTAAAAAAAAAGATACATAGATGGAAACACGTATATACAGATACAGATGCGGCCACACAAAGGCACGCAAAGATAGAAAAGTATACAAATAGACAGACATAAGTATAAATAGATAAAGAGAGATAGGCAGGTAAATATATCACTGCTAAGTCGTGCATGAGGGTGGCGGGGAAGATAAGATGAGTTGAAACCACACCGCGGTCACGAGAAGAAGTGATTTGCCTCCTGGCCCCCCGAGAGAGAGAGAGAGAGAGAGAGAGAGAGAGAGAGAGAGAGTCTGCATTGTTACGTGAATAAGAAGAAGAAAAAAAACATGAACTCAATCCCTCCACCACACTGACAGTATTTGATGTATTACCTTTTGGCCATTGTGTGGTGATTTTATTTAGGTAAGAAGAAATCTGACTAGAATTGGCAGAAAGGTAGTCTATGTGTGTGAGTCCTCGTATCCCCATTAGGTTCTCTTTTGCCTCACACCATCCTTAGGTGCGGAAAAAGATTATGATGAATTGATATGATGATGATGATGATGATGATGATGATGATGATGATGATGGTAATGATTAAAAAAAAAATCACAATAAGTAATGTGTAAAAAATCCTTCAGAGTTCTGGTCTTGCTCTGAAATTATTATTTTTGTAGGTCAACCATTTTTACCCGTGTCATAAGAAGCAAGGTATTTTTTTTTTCTTGTTTTTCTTCCTGGGTGCTTTCATTCATATTTTCGCACTTCCGACAATACCTTCCATCCACACAGCACCTCATTTTCACAGGGTGTACTCCCCCTTCCCTGCTCCAGTTCGCCCAATCCACCAGTACATACATGGCTTCCAGTCGACTACTATCCCTACCCCCGAGCATAACGCAGATAGACGGTTGAAGGATTTTTTTTTTTTTTTTTTAGCACCGCCAAAACAAATTCATTGAACATAGGTTTGTAGTCAATTGCTAAGAGAGAAATGGAAATGATACTTTTATACCATGTTTACTCTAACCTGGCAAACATCTTTAATTCCTTCAGCTCCGTTAACTGCCTGGTGTAGATAGACTGACGGGTTGATTTGGTTAATAATCAAGGAGACTCATTCCTACCTCATAATTGTCTGATCGATGTTTTTGCAACCATGACTCAGTATTCACATCGTGGGATTGGCCCAGTTCTGTCAGGTGAGAACGATCTGATTATAGGTATCGGGTGAAGGACAGATAAGAGGTTTCCTTGGGTGAAAGAAGAGACGTCAGTAGATTATATAACTGCCTCATTAAAAAAAAAGTTATAAAAGCAAAGAAACGAAAAAAAAAAATAAAAGATTAAAAGATGTAGACCTGGGCAGGCACATGGTTCTTATATAACAGACGGACGACCAAGGGAAAACATTAGCAACTCAGAGACGGAGCGAACGGAACAAGGAATTCAGCAGGCAGAGAACCAGATGGAGGGAAGGAAGAGTACGTAGCTGGGCTCAGATGGAACAGATAAAGGGTCGGGAAATTTCGTAACACTTTTTTCTTAGTGACTTATTTTGCATATTACACCTCAATACCCTGTTGTTTATAACTGATGCAAACCATGTCGATATAAAAACGATGTAAATGACACAGAGAATAAAGATAAGGGAAATATACTGAATAAATCGGTGAGGAAGGAGTGCTACTATGTCTCCTGTTCTACCAAAACACAAGCATAAAAGTAATTACAAGTTGAAGAAAGTCAGGGGAGACTTTTGTATTTCAGTAGACTAACACAGGATGATGATGATGATGATGATGCTATGATATTCATCTGACAGCAATCCCTACGTAAAGACAGCTGCTAAACCATATACTGCACATATACTGGCACCAAGACACAACATAATAATCCCACATATATAGACTGCATATTTATCTGGACGTTAGGAAGCCTACTATTTTAGCATTAGGAAGTTGGGCACTGGTGTAGAGAAAGCCAGTTGTCTTTGTAAGGTACAGAATATAATAGCTTAGTTTACCTTTTTTTTTTTTTTTTTTTTTTTTTACGAACAGCTACATATTGTTTTCTACTTTCCTATTTATTGCCTGGAGCCGCATCCTGTGAGAGGTTAGTATTACAAAAAAACGAACTCTAGATTTTTCTGTCCCCTCGCTGCTACGATGCGCTCCATTAGCCTTCATATGCAGTCACCAGCACCACCACTTCCACCGTCATCATAACTATCAACATCATCATCATCACTGTTCCCAGTAATAAAGGATGATGAGGAAATACACACACACACACACACACACACACACACACACACACACACACACACACAGTACAGACATCTATCCCCGACCTCACCTGGCGTAAAAGTGAAAGGGTTAATAGCCGACATCACACCTCCCGCCCCTCCTCACGCACGCACGCAATACCCACCCTTACCCCACCTTTCATTAAGTCCCATATTACCTTCCTCAAAAAGTCACCTATTTAATCCACGGACGCAGGCAAAACTCACCCATCCCTCACCTAACATTAAGACTCAATTTTCCTTGTTCAAAAAGGCGCCTGATCTACCTAAAGGCGTCTATATTTAAGGTTCACATTGGCTTGGGAAAATATGATGACTTCTACCCTATGATACCTGGGGACGGTATTTATAAACAATCCCAACCTTAAGTGACTGAGATTGTTTGTACATTCGTTTGCCCTCACTCATGCAGCTTCCAAACACTTTACAATCTAATTAAAGTGTATAGTAAAGTGTTTAGTGCTTTTATTATACTCCTTTAAGTTTAAGTTGCCTTTGATATTGCTTGTATACATAAAACAATTCTCAAACCTGTGATAATTATAAGTTGTTTTGGAGACACGTAAAAATTGGTTCTTATCTTTTATAAATTCGGAACTCCGCACTCAAAGCTCACATCAGCTTGCTTATAAAAAACATCCCCACTTCGTCTTAACGTCGCCTGTGATTAAGGGTCATATTAGGGTGGGAACATGTCATTACCCTTCCCACGTGGGTTTATTAGAATCGAAAGTGAAGTGGGGCCCAAAAATCGCCCTTGTGGCACCCCGGCGTAAGGGTGAATATTAACCTGGTAGAGTTCCCCCCTAGCCAATTTTAACTTGATGGGCACTTAAGGATCAAATTTGCATAATAAATATCCCATGTATATCAGTTCTGGCTATTCCTTGCGTCTGGTGGACTCTGGGATTGAATTTGTATAGGGAATAAAGGTGTAGTTAAATTCGACTCTATGGTGGGTTTACATAAGGGTGATATTACAGGTGTTATTCAGGTTAGTATTTGGCGTGTACCTATGTTCCGTATTGCTCTACTTTTCCTTTGTTGTTTTTCTCTCCCTACCTCCCGTTCTCCTTCTGGCCCTTCTTCCTCTGCTCTCTCTCTCTCTCTCTCTCTCTCTCTCTCTCTCCTACAATGATAAATTGATATGGTACTACTATAATATCTACAGACAGTGCAGTATCACAGTCGTAGATGAGAAATATTAGATGGGTAAATATATCTTCATTTCACCTTAGGAAAATTGTCTAGTTTAGCCTGAATAATATACTCAGGTGTGTCCGAGGCAGCGAAAGGGTTAAATATAGGTAAGAACAGGGATTATACAGGTAGATTAATTGGGTGACGGTATTATAATGATTAATTGAACCGGTTGCAGGGCGTAGGGGGGCGAGGCTAGACTGAAGTGGCCAGGAACACTTAAGAAGTTTAGTGTATCGAGTGAGGAATTACCCCCTTTTTAACTTCAACAAATAAAATAGTCTAATGGTTGGCTGAATATAAATGAAAAGAAAAGTTAATGTAGTGAAAGGAATTATTTTTTTTCTAATGCCTTTAATTCAAGAGGTCATTACAAATACATATATAAATTGTCCATGAGGTCAAAGAATAAATGTGAAAGAATTCATCATTTGGGTTAAAAGAGGTTATGTTTAATTGCTGAGTTTTCTTCAAGATGTCTCTCAAGGAAGTTCTTATCTTGCTTGGTTACTAAGCACGGTGACTCATTCCACTTACATTCACACACACACACACACACACACACACACACACACACACACACACACACACACACATGCATACAGAACACGCACGCAAACAAGCAAACCCTCATAAACACAAACACTCAAATGCACTCACACATAGAAGCACACGCACATGCACACATTCTCTCTCTCTCTCTCTCTCTCTCTCTCTCTCTCTCTCTTTCTCTCTCTCTCTCTCGTCCACCATTCTCCTTGTCTAGTTCCACTCCCACGCTCCTTGTCCAGGTAAGTGCAAGAGTTAATTAGATAATAACACAGGTAAAAGTCTCGCCCCTGAATATTATATGGCGGTACCTACTCCCACGGCTCCCTCCCTCATATACAGTACACCCACACATCTCTATCTACACACACACACACACACACACACACACACACACACACACGGCACAGAGGTGGCTTGGTGAAGAGTATTGAAGTTTCTGATGTCTACATACCGTATTCATTCCACTCATAATTACTTGCGTGTACCTTTGATGTTTTGCGATGATGCTGATGATGATATTGATGTCTGTTTAGATGTTGTGCTTTATGTTGATGTAGATACTCTTGATGCCGAGTCTGTATTTTCTAGTATTGTCGGTGTCTTTGTTGATGGCACTGTATTGGAATTTTGTGATACTTAACACTCTTCAATACGACTATATTTTTCCTCTTTTATATTTAACTTTTATCTCCAGATCAATACATTTCGCCCGGGAGAATTTTTTTTCCAACGAAGGATATTATCTACAGCTTTCATTAACCCTTTCGCCACAACATGTATATCCTACAGTATGTTGACTGAAATCGTCTGGAAGTAGCACAATTAAGCTACAAAGGCATCACAGTACTGAGAAGGTTAAGTTTGCGTTATATTTAATTGTGAGACGTGGACACCGCCGGAAGGACACTGGAAAGTAAGAACTGAAATAACCGAATAATGAACCAGATCCGCCTGCTAAAACTCACTAGTCCTCCCTTCAGGTAGACCCTACAAAATTAGCACAGAAAAAAGCAGGTGAGTAAAGAGATGCGTAAGTTGTGGTTGATGCCCAGTCCCGGTGTGTCTGATCGAGCAAACCCGTCGACGCAGGTAAGTATGAGGCTTTCCCACAGGCTCCCTTCACCATCGATGTGTCTGCGCGTTACTGTGGCGTGATGTGCGGTGCTCCCTTATGCGTGGGGCTATTCTACAAGCAGGGCACGCGTCATTTATAGGTCCATCCAGCTCAGATCTAAATGGTTGCTAAGGAAGGCTGTGTGATGTCCTGATATAAGCCTAGCCAGGGGAACTCAATATTATCGATTTAAGGACGCCTCTGCTGGACGGACGCCAGGAGGGAAGCTTGTAATAAGTACATAGTTATACACGTGAATGATCGCTAGATAGATAAATAAACAAGACCTTAAACTGATAAACATACAAAAATAATACAATAGATAAAGATCAATGATAAAAAAATGAATGAATGAATAAATGGATAATAAATAAATAAATAAATAAATGAATAAATAAAATTAACCTGGTTTATGTCGGACTGGAAAAAGGAGAAAAGGGAAAAATGAAGGAGAGGGAGAGAGGGAAAAAAAGAGCAATAAAAGGGAGGTATGGAGGGGAGTGAGTGGAAAAATGAGAAGGAAAAAATGGGAGGGGTGAGGGGAGGAGTAGGTATGGAAACGTGAGCGGAGAGGAAGAGAAGGTGGAGGGGAAGGAGGAGGATGAGAAAAAGAGGAGGAGAAGCAGGAAGAGGAGGAGCAGGAGGAGGAGAACCTCTCTTCCTTTACTTCTTCTCCTTCTCTCTTCCTCTTCTTATACTTTCTCCTCTTGATTCTTTCTTCCACTTCCTCCCCATTATCCTTCCACTCATACATACATCATCTTTGTCCCTTCTTCCTCCTCCTCCTTCCCCCTTCGTCCTTCCTTCCCTTCTCTTTTCCCTCCTCCCCTCATCCCCTTCTTCCTCCTCCTCCTCCTTCCTATGTCCTCTTTATCCTCCCCGCTTCCCTCCTACTCCCTTCTTCCTCTTCCTCCTCCTCCTCCCCCCTCTTCCTCTTCCTTCCCCCCCTACTTCCTGCCCCCTAGAAACCTGAGAATCCTGTCGCCTGTCATGTCTCTCATTCATGTCACTGTGTGTGTGTGTGTGTGTGTGTGTGTGTGTGTGTGTGTGTGTGTGTGTGTGTGTGTGTGTGTGTGTGTGTGTGTGTGGAGTCGTTTCGTCTATTTGTTCATCCATCCATCCATCATTCCTCATTCCACCTGTGCTTCAATTCATCCATCTCTCTGTCCTTTTTCATATATGTTTCCATCCATCCACCTGTCTATCCATCTATCTGTTCTTCCATCCATCTATATATTCGTTCATACATCTATCTATCCTTCTATCCATCCATCTATATATTCGTTCATATATCTGTCTCTCTATCCTTCTATCCATCCATCTACAAATTCGTTCATACATCTTTCTATCCTTCTGTCCATTCATCTATCCTCCATCTTGCCATCCATCCATCCGTCCCTTCATCCGTCTGTTGCTCCCTTTCTTCATTCACTCATTTATCCATGCATTCCTTCATTCATTCATCCATCATGCCATCCATCTATTCACTGATTTCTCCACTCATCCACCCCTCTAATCGTCCATCCATCTGTCTCTCTGTACATCCCTTCATCCATCCATCCATCTATCTCACCATCCAATCTTCTATCATTCCATCCACCCATTCAACTATACCTCCATTTATCCACATATCCTTCACTCCATCCATCCACCTGTCCTACCAACCATCCTTCCACATTCTATCCATCTATCCACCCATCCATGCATCTGTCCCTCCTACTCTCCCTTTTTCTATCCATCCATCTATCCTTCCACGTATCCGTCTATCCATCTATCCCTCCATCCATCTTTCTACCAAACCATCCATCTGGATCTCCATCTATCCTTCCGTCCAGCAATCCATCCATCCATATGTCCCTCCATCCATGTTTCTATCTATCCATCTATCCATCCATCTGGTCCAGCTATCCATCCATCCACACCTCTGTCCATCTGTCCATCCACTCCTGCCAGCAATCATGGTGGAATGTGCTGGATAGGTTACTTCCCAGCTCTCTCTCTCATCTCTCTCATCCCCTTCCTTTCCCTCACCCCCCTCCCCCTCCCCCGATCACCTCCTCCACACATATGTCTTGCATCATCCGTATCACCTCTCTCTCTCTCTCTCTCTCTCTCTCTCTCTCTCACACACACACACACACACACACACACACACACACACACACACACACACACACACAAATGCCTACCCTTTCAGCCCAATTACATTTTCTATTATTTTGTTCTAGGCAGTGTCAGAGTTCTTTATTTTCCCTAGTAGACCCCCTCGTAATGAAGGGGTTAATGAAGGCTGTAGCTAACCCCTCCTGCTGAAAAGCCTCCTCCAAGCTGAATAAAATCGTCTGTAGATAGCAAGACTGATTTCTAACAGACGTCCTTGAACAGAAGTGTCTAGCCTCTTCAAACCAACGCCGTGTGCTTATCATATTCTTCCTCTTTCCAGACGATTTTATTCAGCTTAGGATAGACCTTTAGTGTTGCAGAGATTAGATATAACCTCCTGAAATTTATCCCTAACTGAGGGTAATCCCAAGTTGAATAAATCGTCTGAACATGACAGGAATAAGTACACAAAAATAGCAACAGACTGAAGTGGCATACATAACTGAATGAAAGGTGAGTACACGATTAAATGCTTGGCGAAGAGGTAACGGAGGGGTGACTGGCGTTTTATCTATCTATCTATCTATCTATATGTATGTATGGCTTTCGTACCCCTTTAACCCCTCAGTATGAAGAAACGTGTACATTTTTTCATTCCATCGCTCGACAATAACATTCCATAAGCTCCGTCTTGTTCTTGGTCTGCCTCTGCCTCTCCACCAGTCCACTCTCAAGCATTCTGCTAGCCAGTCCTTCACTCCTCATTTACCCTGTATAATCTTCTGCTTCATTCTTGGCCCATCCCTTCTCCTCCCAGCCACCCCACTCTCATACAGTCTCTTTGTCTTTCACTCTCCTAGCTCATTCACCCAGATCTTAGTCCACTCCTCACATTTCCAACCACTCCAGTATTACACACCGCTCCTCATACACTCTCCTACGTTTTTCCTCCACCGAATTTTTGGTGAATTTTCTTCTACCTCACACTCATACTGTCTTAGTCATCCCTCTTCTCCCCATAGCATGTCTAGTTCTTGGTTCAACTCCCTTTCACGCCACACCCACCCACTCTCCTACCCAGCCTCTCACTCCCCGTCCAACACTCTCCTAGTCAGTCTCTCGTTTCCCAACCTCCTCCACGCGTTCCAGCTCATCATAAATTGCTTAATGGTATCCGTGTGCTTGTCCGGGCCGGCAGTAAAGCATAACGACCGTATAAACAGTCAGGTGGGGAGGGAGTAAAGCACCGTGTCGCAAGCAGGTCAGCGAGGCCTCAAAGCATCTCTGAGTTAAAATGATTTCCCGCTGGATTATCTCGCGTGAACTCAAAGTATCTCTAAGTTAAAGTGATTTCCAGCTGGATTATCCCGCGAGGTCTCGAAGTATCTCTAAGTTATAATGATTCCCTGCTGTATTATCTCATGCGGTCTTAAAGTATCTCTAAGTTAAAATAATTTCCTCCTGGATTATCTCGTGCGGTCTCAAAGTATCTCTAAGTTAAAATGATTTCCAGCTGGATTATTTCCGGGGTCTAAAAGTACCTCTAGCGATCTCCCGCTGTATTATCTCTCGCTGGACAAGCTACATCCGAGATCAAATGTAGCCGTTGTAAAACCCCTTCAGTCCGATGACGTATTGCGCAGTCAGTCATTCACCACCTCCAGACGATTTCATTAACACAGATATCTTAAACTTGAGGATTTACCTAAAGCCTTCACTGACCTTTATATTACAAGAAGTCTCTAGTAAGGTACATAAATTTGTCTGGAAGTAGCAAGAATGTAGTAAAGAAGATGTAATCAGTTTGAAGGAGGCTAAGGTGAAGTTTCGGTGCACGGGGCTAACCTTATCAATACGGAGATATTTTTTGGTAATTTAGTTTTGCTGGTTGTGAAGGGGTTTATCAAGGCTGTATCTGCCTCTAACACAGTTCATTTGGATAAGTCCTTGGAATGAAAGGGTTGAGATCTTGAGCAGTGCTTCACCTTTGATGATATTTAGACAAGAGGAAATATCGCAGTATCATTTCAGCAATAATTTAAACTGTACGTAAAAAGATGTGTTTCAGTGATTAATAATTAAGATATAAAGACGGATAAATATACACACTTGGAACACCTAACTTGCTTTTCATACTAAGGTAACACTAAATTATGTGTTCGTAGTAAACAAAGCCATGCATGCGTGAAGCGAAAATTTGTTGGTGAACTGAAGATACCGAAATTATAGAGTATACCTCTTTTTGTCCTCAGAATTACCAAAACAGAACCCAGGGGAGTCAAATGATAATACCTTAGTAATAAATAAGACCGTATGAAGAAAGGGCGCTTAGGCATAAAGGGTTAAGACATCGAGAGAATAAATATGTACATTTCAAGTAGCTTTAATGCCCAGACAACAGCAAATCCTGAGCTAAACGAATGATTTTCTGATGATAACAAAACCGCATCCAGAACGAGAGTTTCAGGACACAGAGTTATAAAATGTAGGGAGGAAATGATCTTGGAATACCTCACCTGTCCTTGATAGAAAAAAAAAAAATCCTCCCTAGACAAATAGAAATACCTGCAAAAACCATGTCAGTGCGTCAAGCGAATCTTCGGTGAACAAAAGTAAAGACATCGGGAATATATTAGTGGGTTCTGAATACCTCACTCGCCCTCGATATTCACACAGAGGAACTTCACACTACACAAAACAATAATACTTTCCAAATACATGAAACCGTGAGTAAATGGATGTAAGTTTCGAGGGGCAAATTTACTACATCGTATGAAGAAATGAATGCGCTTAAAATACTTCCATTTCAATATTTAAACGAAAGAAATTATTGCACGAGACAACTACCTTCACAATAAATAAACCCGCGCGTAAAGTGGTGGAGGTTTCTGTGCCCAGAGTTAAGACATTGGGCCGAATAAATATGTGCGCTTAGAATACCTTGCTTGTCCTTGATGCCCAGACAACAGAAATGGCGGCAACTCTCAGACGACGCCCGCGCCCCGTAAATCTCCTGACATTATCATATTCATGTGCCATTTGTTCTGCTTATGGTCTGTAACTCCAGAACACGTCAAATAATTCATATAATTTTCGTATATACAGTCTGAGGGGCGGGGGAAGGGGGGGGGGCATTGAAAGCGTTCCTGTACTTTACTAGAGATGTCAACACACGGGTTATGCTTACTCAGGGGCTACGTAAATGTAAACAAGGAGAGCGATGCTGACTGAGGGGTTCTCCGTCACCCGACACGTCTTTTAGCGCGGGAAAGACAAACTCGCTCTATGTCAAACAAACTCACAGCGACTATAAACAATTAGGCGGCTTGCTTGGCTTTTAAAAGCGGGGTAGACAGGAGCGTGGGAGGGGCAAACAATAATAAAAGCGGTCCAGTACAAACAAAACACGCCGGCGGAAGCGAACAAAATAAAGTGAGACTTCACAAATCTGAGCTAATTTTTAGCCCTCTGGCTGCAAATTACAGACCTGATTTGTATTTTATTTCAGATAACATTAGATTATTCTATTATCCGGAAGAGAAATATAGGACACCTCCCCCCCCAAAAAAAAAAAAAAAACTAACAAGCAGCACTTTGCTTCAAGGTAAGAAATTAATATATCCAAGCATAAGCCAGATAAAATTATTCATTCTACAGACAGCCACCACAGCCAGGAAAAAAAAAAAAATAATAAAAGGTAAAGAGGCGCGTGGGAGGTGCAAATAATAAACAAAGCAGCCACAGTTCAAACAAAACACGCCGGCGGAAGCGACAGAAAGGAAGGGAGAATTTTTCAGAAACCTGAGATGATTTTAAAGTCAGATCAAAGAATATTTTCCGGAGCGCGTACTATATTACTATTTATTCTTTTTTGCCTGAAGTAGTCCTGTGTTTATATGCGGAGGCTGGAAATGTGGCTTGTCATAATAAAAGGTGACCTTGACATTCCTTGGTTATACAGTCATCGCTCAATACCGGTGGTATATGTAAATAAGTGGTAGAAATTCTGGATCCTCAAGAGAAATTTAATCCTCAAGAGCTAACATATGCTGATGTACTGAACCGATATATATATATATATATATATATATATATATATATATATATATATATATATATATATACTGTATATATATATATATATATATATATATATATATATATATATATATATATATATATATATATATATTACGAATATATGGAGTGGAGGAGAAATTGTTGAGTGCTGTGAAGAGTATGTACGAGGGAGCTAGGGCTACAGTGCGAGTGGATGGTGAGCTGAGTGAGTTCTTTGATCTCAATGTGGGACTGAAACAGGGGTGTGTGATGTCTCCATGGCTGTTTAATATATATGTGGATGGGGTTGTAAAGGAGGTGCAAGGTAGGGCAGTGGATGTGGGGCTGGCCCTAATGAATGAGGGTGAGATTTGGAAGCTTCCGGTGTTGCTGTTTGCTGATGATATAGTATTGTTGAGTGAAGATGAATGGGAGTTGCAAGGTTTGGTGAATGAATTTAGGACAGCGTGTAGGAGGAGGAAGCTGAAAGTTAATGTAAACAAAAGTAAAGTTATGGTGTTTGAGAGGAATGAAGTCACAGAGTGTGCAGTGAGGTTGGATGGTGAGGATATGGAGAATGTGAGTACATTCAAGTACTTGGGTAGTGTGATGAGTAAGGATGGAACTTTGGGGGATGAAGTGCGTGAAAGGGTACAGCAGGGAAGGAAGGTTGTTGGTTCACTGAAAGCAGTGATGAGAAATAGGGAAGTGAGTATGGAAGTTAAGAAGTCACTGCATGATGGTATTGTGATCCCTACCCTGACGTATGGAAGCGAGGCGTGGACCTTGCAAGAGGGGAACAAGTCAAGAGTGAGAGCAGTGGAAATGAGTTACTTGAGAGGAGCATGTGGAGTGACGTGGAGGGACAGGTTGACGAATGAAGAAGTGAAGGAACGTTGTGGGGTAGATGTGGATGTGGTTGAGATTAGGAGAAATACACTGAGGTGGTTTGGACATGTGGAGAGAAGTGAGAATGAAAGACTGACTAAGAGGGTGTATGTAGGTGAGGTGGAGGGAGGGAGAGGGAGGGGTAGACCGAGGATGAGGTGGAGGGATGGAGTTGAGAGGTATATGTGGGAGGGGGGCACGAGTTGAGGGATGGGTAGACAAATGGTGGGTGACAGAGTGACTTGGAGGCGTTTTGTCTGCTGCCTCCCTTTGCGGGATTAGGGCGTCGGGCTATATATATATATATATATATATATATATATATATATATATATATATATATATATATATATATATATATATATATATATATATATATATATATCTCCCACTGGATCGCAGAGCTGCTGGGAGAGGCACTGCACTGGGAGGGTGCTAAGCATACCGCCCTCTGCCTGTCGGCTCAGTCACAAAGCTCATAGGTCCCTACCCGGGGGTTCCCTGCTTTATTAACTTTCGAAAATTCCCAGTTCAGTCCTATATTGAGGACACTGGGCTCCAATGGGTTATATATATATATATATATATATATATATATATATATATATATATATATATATATATATATATATATATATATATATATATATATATATATATATATTCAATCTTTCAGTTGTATATAGTGGTTGCCTTCCTGGTTGCTCAAAGCTCTGTGATGCCAAATCTCCTTCGTACTATCCTCCCACTACCTTGTCCTCCCACTTCCTCTCGCTGCTTTTATGACTGATCTGTACACTTTCTTTATCATTCTCTCATCACCCAGTCTCTCCATATGACTATACCTATTTTACACACCCCGTTCTGCCTATCCAATTTGTTACTTTTTTTTTTTCACACCTGGATCATACAGATCCCCTTTTCACCATGACAGACCATGGCACATACTTGTAGTCAGTAGGCATTTTGTGTCTTGATCTCACAATGCTATGAATTGTTCAGATCAAGGAATTATACCGTAATGCTAAAATGGTGTTTATTAAGAAGATATAGCCTTCTCGGACCTACTTGGGCCTTTTGACATCAAGAGGGTCCAAGTCGGGGCCAAAGTGTTGTCTCGCTTCAAAATGTTTCCGTAAGTGGCTATATTTCATCCACTTAGATTCTTTATATCCACTCTTTTTCCGGTCCCCAGCTTTTAAGGTCCACCTGGTAAATTCCTGTGTACAGTACAGGTTTCTCCCTTCATTTTAAGGTCCACTTCTCAGATCTAAACAGCGCGGTCTGCATCATCATACCGTCATACACACCCAACGTCCCCCTAAACAGTCACCTGAGCTTTACGTCCACGCTGTTTTCAACGTCCCTAAACCGACACCGGCCAACCAACCAATAACGAACAAGATAAGTAAATAAAGGAGAATAATTAAAGCACTCACTCAACCCCATGTTTACAAGCCAGCAGGACACTGGACCCCCATTTTCTGTGTGTGAGGGATTGAGTGCGGTGAAGGAGGGAGACTTGTGTATACCCAGAGCTGTGTATACCCTGCCATTCTGACCTCACACTTCCGTACTCAGGTCATGGCAGGTCAGGTGGTTAGGGCAGGATGTGAAGGGGGAGGTGAGGAGGAAATGAGGAGGGAGGTGAAGGATGAGTGGCGGAAGAGAGGAACAGTGATGGATGAAGATGAAAATATAAAATGAAAGGAAAAAGAAGAGTAAAGAGGAAAAATAGGATATAGGAGAGAGAGAGAGAGAGAGAGAGAGAGAGAGAGAGAGAAACAGAAAACATGGGATGGAGGAGAGAGAGAGAGAGAGAGAGAGAGAGAGAGAGAGAGAGAGAGAAACAGAAAACATGGGATGCAGTGAAGGAGGAGACAGAAGAGGAAAAAGGAACAGAAGTGAGAGATTGGAGGATGAAGACAGAAACGGGTGATGGAGATGATGTGAAAGGAAAGGAAAAGAAACACAAAGAATGAAGTTGGGAGATGATATAAGGAATGAGATGAAAGGTGAAGAGAATGAAGAGACGAAAGGAAGAAGGAACGGAAAGAGGGGGTAAGAAGGAAAGAGGGGAAAAAACGAGGAAGGAGGTGGATGAAAACGAGGATAGAGATAGAAGGAAGATGGAAGAACGGAGAGAAGATAATACGAAGAGACAGGAAAGAAGGGAAATAATGAGGGAAGAGAAGAGGAACATGAGAGACATGAAAGAAACTGAGGTAAAAAAAAAATGAGAGAAGAAAACAGAGGATGAAGGTGCATGCATGGTAAATGAAGAGATGGAGGAGAAGGAGGAGAAAGCAAAGAGGAAACAGAGAGGATTTACAGCTGGAGGAGAGGAGAGGAGAGAGGTAAACAAGAAAGGAAAGAGGGGGAATAAGTATAAAGGAGAACAAGGAAGAGGATTTACAGTTAGTGGAGAGGAGAGGAGGAAAGAAAAAAAGAGCAAAAAGGGTTATAAACAGAAAGAAGAATAGGGAAGAAGAAATAATGGGATGAAGAGAAGGAAGGAGGATATGCAGTGGAAAAAAAATAGGGGAATACCAAGGATGGAGAGGCGGGAGGAGGAAGAAAAAGAGAAGGGAGGAAGAAGAAAAGAAGGAAAGATGGAAGGAGGAAGAAAAGGGGAAGCGAGAGGAGAAGGAAGAAGAGGGGGATGGAAAGACGGTGTAGGGAGGGTGTGAGTGAGGGAGGGTCGGTCAGTAGTGGGGGGCAGTATGGGTCAGTGAAGGAGAGGGAAGTGGCCTGCGTCAAACGAGGGGAGGGGGGAGAGGGGAGAAGAGAGGGGAGGAAAAAAAGGAAGAGGGGTGAGGAGAGGGAAGTGGGGAAGGGGAGGAGTCTATACCATACCACTGTCTTCTATATCACCGTCTGTGCCTCGTCTCTGTCCTTTCCTTTCCCTAACCCTCCATTTACTTTACTTTAGAGGAGAAAGGAAGGAAGACGTGAAAGAAGAGGGGAGAGGAAAGGGAAGGGAGAGCGATGAGAGGAGCAGCGAAGCGAAGAGGGGAGAGGAGAGGAGAGAGTGAGGGAAGGAGGGATGGGAGGGGGGAGAGAAGGAGGGAGAGGAGGTAAGTACAAATTAACACCTCCTGTAGACCCTCTCTTGTGGTCAAGCAGAGGGGGTGGGGGAGGCTAGGGTGGGGAGGGAGGCAAGGGAAAGGGTAAGGGGGAGGCAAGGGGGAGGGGGAGAAGGAGGTCAGGGTGAGGGAGTGGGGGGTATGGGGGACAATTTGAGGTGGTATGGGACAGGATGAAAGAGAGGAAGCAAAGGGTGGGAAGGAGGGAGAGAGGGAGGAAACCTGGAGAGAAAGGGGGTGGAGGAGAAGCTGGGAACAGGGTGAGGGAGAAGAAGCGTAGTACACACACGCACACACAGACACACAACACACAACACACACACACACACACACACACACACACACACACACACATGTATCTCACTCCAGCCCATGTGGTACCTCTCCCATCACCCTCTATCTATTTGACCCAGCTGTCTATCTGCGTCGCTCTCTCTCTCTCTCTCTCTCTCTCTCTCTCTCTCTCTCTCTCTCTCTCTCTCCTTGCCTTCGATGCATAAGACATATCACAGTCATAGTCGTCTTTATAACAAACACGCATTGAAAACTAGATTCATGATTGTTACTCGTTCTTGCTCCAGTTCTGTTCCTAATTACCTGACACTACCTTAGCATAAGCGACTGATTTAGGAATTATTGGTGTCGCATTTTGTCCAGAACTAAATTTTGAGAACCACTTTAGCACGTTAATATCTGCAGTTTTTCGAAAATTTGGGATAATAAAAAAAGAGTACAGATTCTGGGGGACTCATCTGTTTTAGCAACCTGTATGAAATTTATCCTTCTCCTCCCGGACCACTGTTTTCTCTGCTGGTGGAGAGTTTTCAAATTGGCCAGGTTTCTATGTGGTAGTGAGGATGCCTATGACACCTCTAACAGCGTGGTGGTGGTGGTGGTTTGAGTAGGCTATGTAAAATTCCCTTAAACACAGCTCACCCCATGCATGATCGTCTCCCTGATGCACATACAGTATGTCTGCTTGGTTCGCTGCGTTCTCCTCAGCACTGTGTCTGCTCTCAGTCATGCTTTCTACCCGCACAGTAGGTCTCTGCACTTCACTCTCTTTAGGTATTGTGAGTGGCGTCCTTATTTTTCGTTAACTCCTCTGTGTGCTCGTCCATGTGTATTTTTTATGTCTGACTCTGGGCATAGACTTCTTTGGCCCATATATAACGCTCCACTTCCACTCCACCAGGCTGTTTCTCATGTGTTGTAAGGACGGCTCAGTCAGTGTTATCATAGTCTACCCTATATAATATTTTTCATTTTCTTCTACTACTGCTACAGCCACGCCCACACTGAGCCGTCCCCGCAATACACAAGATAATGCCAGGTGAGTTTCGAGTACAGCGCTATTGACGGGCCTGTCTGTTGCATTTTGTCTTTTGTGCCTCGATATCAGTTGCGTTGATACTCTCGATTCTTTCCTATTTTCCTTGATATTTTTAGACGAGGGAGTATTTCCAAAAGCGGCCTTGTCTGTCTGTAGCTCACTAACTTTTTTTTCGGACGAGAGGTGTCTTTATCGAGGACACTTTACCATCCATCCATCCATCCATTGTCCAAAGCCCCCTGTTATGGCCCTAATGATCCCGCATCTATTTAGTGCTTTTACATTTGTATGGTTTTACGTCATTTATAGCATTTTCTCCTCTTTCGGTTTCACTTGTGTGTCGGATTATGTAAAGGTAACAGTACGGTACTTGGACATTCTTGGTTCTACCCTTATCAGCATGTTTAATAATACTGATGATGATGATGATGATGATGATAATAATAATAGTAATAATAATAATAATAATAATAATAATAATAACAATAATAAAAATAATGATGATGATAATAATAATAATAATAATAATAATAATAATAATAATAATAACGATAATAATAATAATAATAATAATAAAAAATAATAATAAATTATGTTTATATTATTATTATCATTGTTACCATTATCATTATTACTATATTATTATTGTTTCGGTATTATTGTTGTTACTATTATTATTACAGGGATGTACTCGGTCAACTATCTTGTTTAAATTAATAACATAATAATAGAGGTGGTAGGTGGTGGAGACCATCATCCACTCACTTGATGTAGTGCTGCCTACTTCTTCCTTAGCCTTTATCATTCTGTTTCTGTGTCTGCCCTCCTCTCTTCCTATTTCTCCCATCATTCCTGTCATTTCTTATTGCTTTTCTTTCCTTTTCAGGTGGCTTTACATTGAGTGACAAGCCAAATGGTTTCCCGCAAGCCAGGAAACCATTTACAACGCTGGATGGTAACCATATAACCAAACCATACGTGCTCCCTACGTGTCAATAAGTGGGTTGGTGGAGGGTTAGTGCCCCTTCCCGTCAAACAAATAACTCAGAATCAAATGGCCACCCCTTACAGGATTACGGCGTCTGGCAATAGATAGATAGATTATTATTATTATTATTATTATTATTATTATAAAGGGCTAGTGCGTCAGTCGCTGTTTACTCTGCTCTCTCTCTCTCTCTCTCTCTTATCGGACCGAACCAGACCAAAGTTTCGGAGAGGGTTGGGGGTAGCTGGGGTGGGAATTGGGGGTGGGGGTGAGGGTGGGGGTGGGGATAAGGGTAGGGGGTGGGTGGGGGTTAAGGACATGGGGGGGTCGTTGAGGTCTACAGGAGGTCATGTGACAACCCGTGACCCTTGACCTCCCCTGACCTGACGGACCGGAAACACGCCTCCTATATGACCCGTGAGAAGGAAAGGGTTAAGGGCATGGAGGGGAAAAGGGGAATGGGAGAGAGGGAAGACTAGAGGGAATGAGGTGGGGGAAGCAGAGTTAAAAGAGGGGAAATAGAAGAAAATGGGAGGGGAAAAAGGGAGGGAAGGGAAGAGGGAAAGAAAAGGGGGAGGAAAGGAGGGGTAAAGAAGAGATAGGGAAAGAAAAGATAGGACCTGAGAAAAGACTGAATGTGGAGGGAATGGAAGAGGAAGGGAAGAGGGAAGCGGGCAAGGGGAAGAGGTAGGAGAAGAGGAGGAGAGGGAAGAGATGGATGAAGGGAGAGGAAAAATGGCAGAGGAAAGGGCGAGGGAAGAAAGGACGAAGGGAAACTGAGGGGAAGTGGGAAGGAAGAGGTGGAGGAAAAGTAAGGGGTGGAAGGAGAGAGAAAGAGAGAGAGAGAGAGAGAGAGAGAGAGAGAGAGAGGAGCGGAGGGATGGGAGGAGGAGAGAGGTGAGAGGTATTAGGAATCGTGTTATTTTTGGATTAACTAATGTGGAAGAGGTGAAGAGGGAAGAGGGAGGGAGGACGATGGGAGAGAGGGGAGGAAAGGGGAAGGGGAAGAGGGAGGGAAGCGAGGGGAAGAAGAAGGAAGGGGGAAGAAAGAGGGGAGAGGGAGGAAGAGAGAGGAGAGAGGGAGGGAGGAAGAGAAAGAACACTACACGCTCCCTTCCTTATCGATCCAGCAAAAGTAAACCATATTCTCGAGAAGTAATTAATCGTAAGCTTATTTATTTATTTCTTTATTTAACACTATAATCGATAATATTTCCAGCATCGTCACCCTCTAAAAATCCGTGTGCTCACCAGGGCTCGAACCTGGGACCTTCTGTGTGTTAGACAGATGTGATAACCGCTACACCATGAGCACGCTTCTTTCTGCACTCCGAGGATGGATTGAATTTTCCCCATTTCCGCCAGACGATTTTATAATGTTCAGGAGAGATTGTACAAGGGGGTTTGAGACAGATATTAGTAACCCCTTCACCTGCAAGAAAGAGAGAGAGAGAGAGAGAGAGAGAGAGAGAGAGAGAGAGGAACAGGAACGGACGTAGAGACAGACAGACAGTGAGACGGAGAAGAACATAGAACTGAGAATGAAATACGAAAAATAAGACGATGCAGGAAAGACAGAAGGATTACAAAAGACAGGATGAACAAAAGACAGGATGAGAGACAGGACAATCATCAGTGCGTGAAGGGTGGCCAAGAGACAGAGAGAGACAGGGTGAGGGAGAGACAGGGTGACGAATTACGGTGCAGTGGGAGGCCGTCACTGCCCCGTCCTTAGGGTGATGTCAGACAAGGTTAGGAGGAGGGTAGGAGACACAGAAGGCACAGACGGTGAAGAATATATAATGGCAGTAGGCAGTGGTTTGATGTAGAAAGGCAGGACTGACGGAAGACACAGACGGTAGTAGTAGTAGTAGTAGTAGTGGCAGTAGGAGTAGTAGTTGTAGTAGTGGTAGACGGTGGAACAAAAGATAGTGGTAGTAAAGAGAGATGTGGTGTAGGATGGTAGGCGCAGACGATGAAACATTTTAGTAGTAGTAGTAGTAGTAGCAGTAGTAGTAAAGGAGGGTACAATGAATGATGCTAAGACAGGTAGGCTATAAGGCACAAACGGTGAAGTAGAAGATAGTGGTAGTAATGAATGATTTTGTGTAGATTAAGAGGAAGACAGTACGGATACAAGAAGCAGACGGTGACACAGAAGACAGAGGGAATTAGGACAGATACAAGGCACAGAGGGTTACAGAGAAGAGAGTGGTAGTAGATGATGGCATGGTGAAGGAGGGTAGAACAGATACAAGATACATAAGGTGAAGCAGAAGAAAAAAACAGCAGAGAGGACAGAAGGGTGACCGCACTCAACCCTCCAACTACTGTAAAACCCGACTGAAGAAAATTGTGTCTTGTAAACTCGCCTGAAGGTAGCAAGAATAAAATGTCTGTCTGATGGAGTTATTATTGCCCATTGCCAACCCATCGCCCTACTGGGTAATGACACTTTTGCTGTTGACTGTATTTACATCATATACAGGGTGGTTAGAATATTGTGCCCTCCTGTCTTGGGTATCGTGGGTGAAACTTAATTTTCTAGTTTGAGAAGGCAGAGATTTTAGCTTCTTCGTGAAATCAATATTTTTTTTTTCTTTCACTCAAACTTGGCATAAAATTACCCTCCTTCCATCTTGAACACTGATTTGCAATAATTGATTAGTAGTAGAATATGATGCTAGTCATGAAGAAGTGCTATGGGAAGGGTGTAAAGTCGCTGTATTGTCTTTTCTTGCCACTGAACCTCGTGAAATAAGCTACAGAATGACAAAAATCTGGACCAAATTAAGGTGAAAGATGCATAGCCAACCACACAATCAGTCGACGTAAAAAAAAGGAAAAAACACAGACACCTTAAAGAATGAAAAGGGTTATGGGAAGTAGAATATGATGCAGGATAGACACTGGCAACGCTGATCCAGCCGTCCCCGCAACACATCAGAACTGAGAAGCGTAATATATGGACTACCCTGTATGAGATCCACTTCGAACTGTCCGGCTCCTATAACCCACTGTTTGCTGAATAAAGTGATTTGATGTTTGATGGAATAGGGTAAAGGGAATACATGCGACCATGAGAGAGTTAATGAAGGCAGTACTATCATTCAGGCTCCTATGACTCACTCTCACCTGAATTAAATCGTCTGATGCTAGCTCAGAGGGAGTTCTAGAGTTGTCCCGCCCATGACCGTGTTAATGAAGACAGCAAAAGAAAAAATAAAGGCTCTCTCGACTCATCTCCAGCTGAGTCAAATCGTCTGCTGTCAGCCCAAATACGATTACAGATTTATCCTGACTCTGAGGATGTTAATGGAGATATAGTTCATTCACCTTAACTTGGCCTAAATTTTCATTCTTTTGCAGCTTATTTCACGTAGCTCAGTGGCAGAAAAAGACAATACGGTGGCTGTACGTCCTTTCCGTCGTATTTCTTCGTGACTAGCATCATGTTCTAATATTAACCTCTTGTTATAACTCATCATTCAGGATGGAGCGATGGCAGTTTAAGGCTAATGTAACGTGAACAGAGTATAGTCCCATCATTCCTATGACTCAGTTCCGAAAGAATAAAAACGGTTTAGTGTTTGCCTAATATAATCCTAGAGATGTCCATACCATGAGAGGGTTAAACCGATGGCATCTGTTTTATGTTAGGTTGTGTACAGTATTAAAACCAACACCATTTTTTGTCTCTTCAACACTCCCAGGTCATCAACACGGCCTAATGTGTGGCAGGCCGACCATATGTTGTTGTTGTTGTTGAGAAAGGAGGGGGAGGAAGGGATGGAGTGAGAGAGGACTGGGAAGGGGGAATCGTGAATGGAGGTAGAGAGAGAGAGAGAGAGAGAGAGAGAGAGAGAGAGAGAGAGAGAGAGACATGAATGGTGAGGAAGAGGAAAGTGAGAGGGAGAGTTGTAAGGAGAGGGTAAGAAAGTATGAGGGAGGGGTATGGATGGGGTGGGGTAGAGGGAGGGTGAGGGAGGGCCCCCGTCAAAATCTTGACCCCTGACACTCCCGCCGAGTGCCACTTGGGGCCAGAGAGCCGGAGGAGGGGGGGTTGAGGGGGGAGGACAGGATGTGGTAATAAGAAGAATACCTGATAAAAATAATAATACAAATTATTAATATTCCTATTACGATTGTCATACCATTACCTTCGATACAGCATTGATGGTACTTAACTGACAGTAACATTGGTGATCTTTAAGTAAATGATAACTGAGTATAAATGTTACCAATAACTCTGACAAACACTCTTAGATCAAAGGGCTGACCAAGAACACGTATAATGGAATAAGAAAAGAAAACACATCGTACGCCATTTGGTATGATTAGGTCTTCTTTACTTGATTCTTGTTATCGCCACATTATATTAATCTGCTCAGGGTCAGTATCTCGTAATGGAGGCTGTTATTATTAACCCCTTTACCATGATGACCTACTTTAAAATGCTGTTCTTATTACCGATAGATTTTTCTTTTTTATCTTTGGAGGAGATCTATCTTCATGCTGGGGTTAGGGACAATCGCTATGAGTTCCCCCCCCCCTCTCTCTCTCTCTCTCCTTACGGGACCCCTATCGTAGTGAATGGTCAATAGGAAGAGAGACTACAGAAAAAGTATTACCCGTTTGGTGTTAAAGACGCACCACAGCGAATTCTGAACGCTGTTTACTTATCAGCCAAAAAAACGAATCAATATCACGTTCGTTAGGATAGGTTAGATTATATTATGTTAGATAATGTTAGTTTAGGCTATGTTAGATTAAGTTAGATCAGGTTGTGGTGTTAGAGAAGATTAGGCTGAGTTATTTTAGTTTAGGAATTTTCGCCTTATAACTGGTTAGGATAAACGTCAAACATTTACACAGATACAACACGGCCAAATGTACAGTTGGGAAAATGAGTTCACATAATATGCCGTCACTTCTGCTTTTTAGTTTCCTCTGATAAAATTCCTAATATATGAGACGCTTGGTATGGTTCTCTCTCTCTCTCTCTCTCTTAAATCATGCGTTAGGGAGAAGAGTGACGTAAATAATGTAAGCGTGAATAATGTGTCGGGAACAGAAGGTGAAATTTTGTCCATGAAAACAAGGACTGTAAATTTAACATAGTACCCACAATCCTCATTCTGTTTTGTTTTTGTTACTGCTGTGTGTGTGTGTGTGTGTGTGTGTTTTCGCTTGATCCTTGGACGTTTTTGCCTTTTGTTTTGTCCCTTTTTTTTCGTCAGCGCTTAAGGCAAAGAAAACGGGAAGTGCACACAAATATGAGCGCCAGACGAGGATCTTTTTGCACACGTGAATATCCGGGCACGAAAAAAAAAGAAAAAGAAAAGAAAGAAAGAAAAAAGGCGGAAGTGTGAAAATAAAAGGAGTGAAAAAAAGCACACAGACAGACACTAGGCTTCTTCTTATGAGCACGTAATGACGGCAAGAAAGGGTCGAATTCCTTAGGAGGCATATATAGAGATTCTGAGCCTCTTCAGTACGAGAACACCTTTGGACACTCTCTCTCTCTCTCTCTCTCTCTCTCTCTCTCTCTCAATCTTGCTGCAGCTATACTCCGTTCACTTTAACTAGGTATAAAATTACTATCTATCCATCATAAATATTTTGCAGCAATATTGACACTAGTATATGGTGCTAGTCACGAATAAGTGCAATGGAAAGGATGTAGAACCATAGTATTAGATTAGTCTGCCAATCATCTTCGGGAAATAAGCTACAAATGGACGAAAATCTCCACCTAGTTCAAATTAATGACCTTTTGACGATATTTTTCAGAATATTACAGTTCCCTGATAGTAATAAAGGGTTAATAAAGGCTATGTATAAATTTCGCAGTTCGAAAATAAAAATAAAAATAAATAGATAAACAGATAAATGACGAACTCGGACTGAAGGAGATAAGCAATTTTCCACCCATATAAACGAGAAGATAAAGCAGTTATTTATTATCAGAGACCATTATTGTTTCGTCCTATTTATCACTCTAATATTCACTCTAGTTTGACTGTGAATTGTTTGGTACATGTGTGAATAAAGATAAAAAAAATAATATGTTAGCGGTTCTTTACACAATTTAACCTCCTTATTATTTTTTTAAAGTTATTATCCGCTGCAACGAGATTATCTTATTTAGCTTAGTAGAGTGCCATAGAGTAAAAGAAGGTACTGAAGGCTCTCTCTAGTTCGAAAAGGCTATCCTGAGGTGAATAAATGTGTCCGCAAGTAAAATCGTCTGCAAGTATACTCGTCCGCAAATAAAATCGTCCGCAAGCAAAACCGTCCGCAAATAAAATCGTCCAGAAATAAAATCACCCTCAAGTAAAATTGTCCTCAAATAAAATCATCTTCGAATAAAGTCGTCCGCAGGTAAAATCGTCCGCAAATAAAATCGTCCACAAATAAAGTTGTCCGCAGATAAAATCGCCCGCAAATAAAATCGTCCACAAATAAAGTCGTCCGCCAATTAAGTCGTCCGCAAATAAAATCGTCCGCAGGTAAAATCGTCCGCAAATAGCAAGAATGAAATAAAGAAACACGTCGCTGGATTGAAGGGGTTCGGGTAATGGACAAGGAAAGCAATCAAATATTACCCCAGACTACGACACACAACTGTCTACTTTACAATTCAAGTCCCTAATTCAGCGCTATAGGCGGGGGTGACTGAAGGGGTTAATGTCAAGAAAATTTATGAATATGGACCGTGAAGAGTTAAAGGGGCAACAAAAAACGGAGGCGGGAGGAGGAGGAGGAGGGGGAACTCATCCAAAAGTTTCTTGCGCCTACTGTTTGTGTTTTGTTTTTGTCTCGTGGTGATGTAAGGAGGGCAATAATGGTCGTCTGCGCCTTCCCTCCACTTCAAAGGTGGGTTGGAGAGAGACGGGAAGGAAAGAGGAAAGGAGAGAGAAGGAAGTTGATGAGGTAGCGAGGTACAGGGAAAAACGAAAGAAAAAAAATGAGAGCTGATGGGGAGAGGTAGGAGGAAAACGAAAGAGGGGCAGACAAGAGGTATGACAGAAAAAGGGGAAATATAAAAACAGAAGAGAGAGAGAGAGAGAGAGAGAGAGAGAGAGAGAGAGAGAGGAGTATTAGTAAATTGCAACACCCACGCCTTATGGTTGATCCAAGAGTCGAACATTTGACTTTACCCTGTGACACGGATATCCGACCAATTATTCTTAAAATCGAATTACTTTATCCTTGCTTGGCCATCAACCCTATTAGCAAGTTTAGTTAAAATTAGATCAAAATTGAGTTAACCTTGCCTTGTGATCTTGACCTTTGAGCTGTTGTTCTCAAAATGGAGTCTGTTCAATCGTGCCTGATCTTCTTCCCTTTAAACACCGGTCCAAGTCGAATGAAAACTGCTTGAATTCCAGGGGTGAGCCTTTGACCTTGCCCTATGACCCTGGCCTTTGACTAATTGCTATCAAATTGTTCATCCTGCCTTACCCTCAGCCTGTCCACTTAGTTTGGTTTAAATCGTGTCAGAACTGTTTAATCTGACCTTGCTCTGTGACCTTTGCCTTTGACTGAGAGTTCTTACAATCGAATCATTTTGTCCCTGCCTTACCCTCAACCAGTCCACCACATATGGTCTGAATTGGATCGAAATGTTTATGCTGATCCTGACGTGTGACGATGACATTACTGTAAGCTTTATTCTGACTTTGTCCGTTGACTGGGTGTTCCTAAATCGAATTCCCTCGTCCTTGCCTTACTCTTAACCCTTCTATTAAGTTTGGTCTAAATCGGTCTTGCCGTATGACCTTGACCTCTGACCTACTCTTCTAAAAACCATAAGTCAACTTTTGGGAAGACCCTCAATTAAATTTGGTCTAAATAGGAAAAAAGCCTTTCTGTTATATTGTTCACACACACACACACACACACACACACACACACACACACACACACACACACACACACACACACACACACACACACGTAGAGTAAAATATTGCCCTCCTCCCGATTCGCATGCGCGGGTGTATGTCACTGCTGAATGACGGAACGAACTGCTGAAATGTTACAATTATTACCATAAATATAAAAGGTGTTCATTGGGAAAATACAGCTGTTTCGCCTGATCTGGACACGCTTGAAGAGGGTCCAAGCCAGGCAGAAATTGTTGTATTTTTTCAGTAAGCAACATTCCCATTATGTAAACGCAGTTCTTCATGAAAAATAATATATGAACGGGAGATGGGAGGTAAACTGAAGGAAGGAGGAAAGCGGTGAGAAGAGAAAGAAAATTGATCAGTGTAGAAACGCGGGATAAATAACATCAAATAAAATGAGAGAGGGAAGATGGAGAGAGAAGGGGAGGAAAGATAAACGTGAAAGGGAAAAAATGAAGGTTAATGAGCTATACAATTACAGTATAAAGGAAAACGAATACGAAAAAATGAGTGAATATAGCTAGAGTGACGCTAACAGTGACTAAAAAAATTGAGGTTAGAAAGTGAAGGAAGACACTTAAAAGGGAAAGCGGAAAAAAAAGTGAGAGAGGGGAAAAAAAAAAAACCATGGCCTAAGTGACACTAATAGTAGAGAGAGAGAGAGAGAGAGAGAGAGAGAGAGAGAGAGAGAGAGAGACTGATAAACTAGAGGTATAGAAGGGTAACTAAAAAAGAAAAGTGAGAGAGGGGGAAAAAAAACTATGGCTTAAGTGACGCTAATAGTAAGAGTTACCTACAAATGGACGTAATGGGGAGAGAGGAAGGAGTACACTGATGAATTAGATAAACGTGAGGGGGAAAAACTGTGAGAGGGGTTGGAGGGAGGAGGGGGAGAGAAAGAAATGAGGAGGAGAAGGAGAGAGGCAGTGTAAGGAAACAGAGAAGCAGGACTACACAAATGAACTAAAAAGCGGAATGGGTAAAAACTGTGAGTGAGGTTGAAAGGAAGGAGGGTGAGGAAAAAATGAAATGGAAGAAAACGAGAGGAGACAAGATATAAAGGAAAATAAAGGGCAGAGAGAGGAGACAAAAGGGGACATCACTGACGAACTTCATACAGCGAGAAAACAGAGCAAAGGGATAGAAAAAGGAAAGAAAATCAATAAAATAAATAAATAAAGTGTGAGCATGTGCTAAGAGTCGGTAATAGTGACAACCAATGGGGTAACTAGCACATAAGCCCGTCTCCAGCTACAGTGCTTAGGGGGTCATCTCTCCACCCAACTATTTCCCCTGTGGACCAGGTTCTATTTGAACTCCATGGCCGTATTTTCCCCCTTTGGGTCCATCCTCCTCCAAGGACTCATTTCCACTTTCAACCTACCTTCTCCAATGGACTTACTGTAGTTTCCTCCATGGCAGGTAGGGTATGGCGCTGGTGGGTGGGATGAAGTGGGGTCATGATGAAGTTGGATGGGGTGGAGGGTGGCAATGGTTGGGTTGGTTGGAGCTTACGGGGGTAAATCTGACAGGCTGAGGTTGGGTAGAGCATGGTGGGGTTAGTAGGGTGGAGTAGCTTAATAGTGGGGCTGGCTTGGATGGAGTGGGGTAAATATTTGAGGTAAAGAAGACTGGTGGGATTCGGTGGGGTGGAGTGGGGTATTACTGACAGGTGAGGTAAGGCTGAGTATGGTGGGGTTCAGAGGGGTGGAATGGGGTAATGCAAGATTTGGGTGAGGTGCAGTGGGGTAACAGTGGCGTTTGGTGGGGTGGACTGGAGTAAATGCGGGATTTGGTAAGTTGAATTAGGATAATGGTGGGGTATGCTGGGGTGGACTGGGGTAATGGCGGGGATTGTTGGGGTGGATTGGGGTAACGGTGGGGTTTTGGGGGAGGTTTGTGGTAATGGTGGGGTTTGGTGGGGAGGTTTGGGGTAATTGCTGGTTTGTTGGTGTAGAATAAAGTAATAGCGGGATTTGCTGAGATGGATTGGGGTAATGATGGCATTTGGTGTAGGGGAACATGGTAATGACGGGGTTTGTAGGGGTGGAATGGGGTAATGGCAGGGGCTGGTAGGTAGATTTGGCCAATGGCAGGGTTTGTTGGTGTGGATGTGGATAAAGGCGGAATTGGGGAGAGTGGATTTGAACGATGTGTGGATGGGTTGACGGGGGTACTGGAGGTGTGTTGATGGGGTAGATGGGGTAATGGGTAGTTGGTTGGGGGTGCGGTGGGGTAATGACATGGCTGGGTGGGGTGGAGTAGGATAATGACAAGGTCTGTTGGGGTTGACTGGGATAACTGCAGAGATGGTTCTGATGGACTGGGATGAAAGTGGGGCTTGGCTGGGTAGGATTGGGGATTCATGGCGGGGATGGCGAAGTGGATTAGGGAAAGGGTGAGGTTTGGTTGGGTTGATTGGGGTAAAGATGAGGATTGGTGCGGTAGAGTTAGGTAATGGCGGGAATCGGTGAGGTGAATTGGGGTAATGTCAGGTTTTTTACTTTTGTTATCTGGGGAAATGAGGTGAACTAATGGGCTGGTTTTGAGAAATGATGGCGTTTGTCGAGGTGGACTGGTTTAATTGCGCGGTCAGGTGGGGTGGATTGGGGTGATGGCGGGGTTTGCAGGGGTTAGTCAGGGTAATAGCGGGGTCTAGTTGGATGGTTTGGGGTAATACTGAGTTTTGGTAGGTGAACTGAGGTAATGGAGGGGCTTGGGAGGGTGCATGGGTGTAATAGTGGGATTTTGTGGGATGCAGTGAGGTAAGGGTGAGGTTTGGTTGGGTGTAGTTGGGTGGGCGAGGGCTTTGGTGGCTTTGATTTAGCTGCGCGGTTTGATTGGGCGGAGCTGGGTAATGGAGGTTCATGCTGGGGTGGACTGGTATTATGACAGCGTCTGTGGGTGTGAACGTTTAGTGACTGGGATTTCGTAGTGGACTGGAGTACTGGTTGAGTTTGTTTGAGCGGAACTGGAGTAATGGCAGGGACTGTTGTTGTGGAATGGAGAAATGGTGGTGTGTCTTGTGCTGGAATGGGGTAATGGTTGCGTTTGGAGAGGTGGACTGGGTTCATGACGGGGATGAGTGGCACTATATTTTCCGAAATCATCGTCTGATTTCAAAAGGCGTGGGCGTCAAGTGTGGTGTATACACAAACACATCATCAGCGCCGCCCTCGGCCCTTGGCGGCGCACAAACTACGCCACACTAACCATGAAAAAACACCTCCATATGAACTCAGTGGGTTCATACGATCTTCGATTGTTTAAGTACCATATTTCCTTCACTTCTTATTTTTAAGATAATTTCTTTATACTCAATGACAATTTTTCCTCACGGATGTACACATTCACCACCTAAAAAATGACTCATCAATACTCAGACAACATAATCATCGCATGTAGACTGTATATGAGAGAGGGGGATGTGAACTGGGAGCAGGGCGGTGAAATGGTTGGGGACATGGAGGCGATTTGTTTGTGGCCACCCCTTACGGGATTAAGGAGTCTGGCAATAGATACAAAGATAGATAGACTGTCCCTAAACTGATATGGAAGCAACCTTCCATTTCTATTATATTTTGATAAAGATCCCATTATTTCTCGAGTATTATATGTAAACAAATCAATAAATATCCTATTTTCGGTAAAACAAAAATTGTATGACATATTGTAATTCAAGTTGACCCCACTTTTGCATTTTACATTAAGTTATCTGGCGAGCGGTGGCATCTTTTTCCAGTTTGTGGGGGTTCCAACTGGGGTAACAGCAGAGTTTGTGGCGGTGGGCAGGGGTACGCCCAGAGCAGATTGGGTTGCACTGCTGTAGTGGTGGGGATCCGTTGTGTGGACTGGGGTAATGGCGGTGTTTGTTGGGGGAGAGGGGGTAAGTGGAAAGGGGGGGGGGGATTTCCAGTTCGAAAATTTTTTGTTAAACTGAATAAAATCGTTTGGAGAGAGCAAAAATTAAAAAAATCGTGCTGAAGTGGTTAAAAGTGGAACCCCTTTAAACTTAGAAATATCCTTTCCTAGGGAGCGGGTTAGAAACAATCTCAGAGCACCCCTTCATTGCAAGGATGTATTTTTAGCTTTGCTCCAGCTAATGTTTGACTAAGTTAATCATCTTGACGAACTCCCAGTCTTGGTTAGGGGGTCATTGATAACTATACTTAAATTCATCTGTTCAAAAGGTCTTTCCAAAGCTGAATAAAATCATCTGGAAATAGTAGGAACATAAATATAAAAAGCAATCTTAGTTTTGAGCAATGATTGTCCATTTTATTTCATTCTCGCTACCGCCAGAAAACCTCTGCTTAACTCAGCCTAAAAAAGACCAAGCGAAGGCATGTAGCACGAGAAAATAACATAATAATAATAATAATAATAATAATAATGATGATGATTGTTATTATTATTGTAGTTGTTGTTGGTGTTATTATTATTACCATATTTATTAGTTTTGAATATTTTTGTTGACTATTTCTCCATTATGCTTAAATGTTGCTACCTCCTGTCGATCTCATTTACCTTGGGAGAGGCTTTTAGGTTTTGAGCAAGCGAAATGAAAGATATTTTTTAGCTGAAGTTGATTTTTTTGGTGATCTCTCTCTCTCTCTCTCTCTCTCTCTCTCTCTCTCTGGTTGTGGTGTGTGAGATGACGTGTACTGTTAGCCATTCACCTTGACCTGGCTCATTACGAGGGTAGGCAGGTAATCAGACGAGTAATGGCTCCCTGGTATAACAAGGTAATGAAGGGCAGGTGGAGCTAATTAGGGCTCTACTCTTACCTGGGCCCTCAGGTAACTGAGGTGGCTGAGGTGATTTCGTTTTCTTCGGAATGCTGGGGGGGGGGGTGATTTATGTTTTTTTTTTTTTTTTTTACGTTTCTGGTTGCATGTGGATGAGTTATGAAGCTGTTTTTATAGTTTTGTTTGTCTGTCTTTTTGCTTGTGTGTTTGGCTTTCTGTTTGTTTGTAAGATATTTGAATAATGTACAGGAGAATTAAGATGCGATTTAGAAACAGCCGATGATGAAGATGCGATTTATAAGCTACTAATGATGTTTTTATTGCCATTATCTGTCCTTGCTGGCGGATGGAGGATAAATGTATTGCGCAGTTTTTGGTCTGTTTGTAGTTTTTAATGTCTGTTCTTATGCCTGAAATATACCAGTGCTCCGAGATTAGGTTTTCTTTGGGATGCTGGAAGTAGTGAGATTGTGGAGTCGTAATTTTTGGCTTGTTTGTCTGCTGCTTTGCCTATTCTGTGTATCTGCAACTGGAAGGAGGTTATGGAGTTCGTTTAGTTTATTTTTGTATGTGGCTTTATTTTCCTGCTTGTAAGATACCTCAGCTATTTGTGAATGGACCGGGATGTAATTTCTGTGTTGGTAATTTTAGGATGGTGGGAGTGACTTATTATTCTTTGCCTTCCTTGTTGCATGTTGAAAGAATATTATGGCGTTGCTTCTGTTTTATTTCTCTGTCTTTGTCTGTCTGCTCGTAAGATCTTTCACATACTTACAGATGAGGTGGGATGATGTCAGTTCATTAGCTTGGAATGTTGGGATACTGGTGGGAGTGATAATTATATTCTTTAGTGTTTGTGGCTGCATGTGGAAAAATATCCTGGGGTCGTTTTTTATGGTGTTTTTCTACTTTTTGCCTGTTTGTTTGCACCTATCGCTGCTTCTCTCTCTCTCTCTCTCTCTCTCTCTCTCTCTCTCTCTCTCTCTCTCTCTCTCTCTCAAATTTACGGAGAGTCTGAGCTGATATTCTTGGAGTTAATACCGGGATGCTGGAAGTGATTTTAATTTATTGCAGAATCTCTCGCTGTAAGTGAAAAGTTACGAGGTGGCATTTACCATATATATAATTTCTCCTCTTTATCTCTCTGTTTTTTTAGTTTTTGTCTGTGTCTTTGCAAGTGGAGGAAGGCTAAAGAATCAGATCTTTTTCTTTGCCTGCGCCCTTCTTTCCAGTTGTCTTTGCTATGTTTGAGAGATTTACAAGTTGCCTAGGATGATGTAGTTTCTCTGTGGGTCATGTCGAGGTTGTGGGAGTGATTTATACTTATTGCCTCTCTCTCGTTGCAGATGGAAGGAGGTGTGCATCCCCGCGTGTGTTTTTGCCCGTGTCTTTGTCTGCTTGTTCCTGCTTTTGTCTGTGTGTTTGTTTGTCTGTGTACCTTAATTTCTCAGTGTCTGTCTGTGCTTTGGTCTGCTGGTCTGTACTTTTATCCCCTTGTTTGTTTGTCCCTGTACTTCTTCATTTGTCACTTTCTTTCTTTGTGTTTTTGCCTGTTGGTTTGCGCTTTTGTCCTTTTGTTTGTTAGTCTCTGTGCTTCTTAATTTGTCACTGTTTTTGTGTTTTTGCCTGTTGGTTTGTGTTTTAGTCCGTTTGTTTGTTAGTATCTGTGTTTTTTAATCAACCTGTGCCTGTTTGTCTGCTTGGTTACGGGATATCCCAGAGGCTTATGAACGCAATGAGATACTATTTTGACTGCTAATGTTAAAAAGATTGTATATTCCTTTTATCTTAACTTGGCCCTAATTTTCGCCCTTATATTTCACGGAGTTCATTGGCCCAAGAGGACAATCTTACGGTTCTTCATCTTTTTCATAGCACTTCTTCGTGACTAGCATCATATTCTAGTGCTGATTTATTGCTACAGCTCAGTGTGCAAGAGGGAGATGGTAATTTTAGGTCAAGTTAAAGTAAAAAGAGTATAGTTATTTGTTTATTCCTTCTCTTATTATTTATGGAATGAGGTTTTGAAGTTTTATATATTAGTCTGTTTGTCTGTCTTTACTTCTGCGTATATCTCAAGTAATTATGAACTGACTGAAGCGATTCTATTTGCTAATGATGCCGCAGCTCTCTCTCTCTCTCTCTCTCTCTCTCTCTCTCTCTCTCTCTCTCTCTCTCTCACTGCTTGTGCGGGAATGAAGCTCTGAATTCGTGTCTGTTTGTTTTTGTTGATCTGTAGGCTATCTGGACAACACACAAACACACTGAGATGAGGTGCTGGCAGTGATATTACTTTTATTTCTTTAATGTCTTTCTCTTTGTAGCGGAAAGGTGCTTACGGATTCCAAGCTGTTGGTCTGTATGTCTGTTTTACAAATTTTCTAAATGAAATAATACTGATAACAACAACAACAACAACAACAACAATAATGATGATGATGATGATGTGATGATGATGATGATGATGATAATAATAATAATAATAATAATAATAATAATAATAATAATAATAATAATAAAAATAATAATAATAATAATAACTTGCATTCTGAAACTGCTCAAGCAATATTCACGGAACTCCACATTCCAGATGAAAATACTTTTGTTATCATTGTGGACCTAATATTAGGGGACTTTTGATATGACTCAAAGTTTTTACGGATTTTGACCTGTGACCTTGAGATCAGGGTCAAGGTCATTCATACTATGCAAATCATGTTCACTCATGACTCACTACATTTCCACCGAGTTTGGTCAAAATCGGCTGAATATATCCTGATTCAGTACTTTCAGGCATTTTGATTTTCCTCAATATCTCAAAGAGTATTTGTTGGTTCTCAGTATTAATACCCAAGTGCACTAGTTAATGTTGACGACTACATACTGCAACATTTGCAAAGCAGTCGATTTAGTGGTTCTTGTTGCGCAGGAGAGCATTATGTTGAAAAAATAACAGAGGGAGCTAGTGTGGCGCTAGTGTCTATCTTGAACGGTCTTGGAATGCCAGTCGTCTAGATCTCCCTTCCACCCCCAAAGAAAAAATATCTACAGTATCAATAAGAACTGCAAAGAATGTGGAGTTCTTAATAATATCCAGTGGAGTTTGTCTGTCTGTCTGTCTGGTTGTCTGTATGATGGCCCACATATTTAGGAGTATAATGAGTTGATGTTCTTCTTTGCTGCTAATATTGCAATAAGAGAGAGATTTATTCCTTATTATTTCTCTCTTTGTAAGAGGAGGCAGGAAGTTATGAATTCGTGTGTGTGTGTGTGTGTGTTTGTGTGTGTGTGTGTGTGTGTGTGTGTGTGTGTGTGTGTGTGTGTGTGTGTGTGTGTGTTTTCTATACTTGCCTGTAAAACGTTAAGTATAATTATGTAAGATGCAGATAGACTTGATTAATACTACAGCGAGAAAGATCCCTCATACTTTCTGCTCAGTTGATGGCCAGGGGTAGAGCGGGGGATAAATTTGACCTGTACACCGAGTAGACTCAGTTCTACCTCATAACTAAGGCTCATCAGATTTCACGCAACCCCTACTTTGTATTCAAGTAATAAGAGTGACCCAATTATGACTGAGGAAAACGGATCGACTATAATTGTTGATGTTGGGACGGTGGGAAGTGGTTGTGTTTGTCTGCTTTGTCTGTGTCTGCTTTGTCTGTGAGTGTCTTTGGTTCATATTCTCGTCGATTAATGAGGCACCCTTACATCTCTTCCTAACCGACTTATTTTTGGATACGGCTTGCTAATATAGGTTTGCACGTTATTTATGCAGAGTGTGGTGATGTTAGAATGATTTTTAGAAACGCGGAAGTGCAAGGTAAGGTGTAATAAGCAAAATAAACCCCTTAGGAGGAGGTGTTTAGGGAGCTTCCATAACCAACGAGAATAAGGGCCTTCGTCTGTCTGTAAGGTCTATATTATCAAAAATGAGGGCGTGAAGGTTTGAACAGGCCCCCTCTTGACGAAAATTCTTGAGGTATTTAAGGATGACAGGACACACTTGACCCTTATCGTTGTGGGTGGAGGCTGACAATACCCAGCTATTAGAGGTGCTTCATAAATGACCCTCAAAAGTTATGGGCTTGCTTACACCTCCGCGCACTCAGTTTAAATATTATGGTCCTCACATACCCCACAGCCTTTATCTCAAAGAATTACTGGGAGTCGAGGATTATTATTTGATGATCTCTAGATGGTGGGATTATATTTTACTAGCGCTTGCTCGCAGAAATTTCGGGACTAACTAACAGCCTTTCCATCACAAAAAGTTTGCAAATACCATTATCTTTGTTCCATACAGTTATTGAGCCCACAGTGATCAAGTCTGACCAAAAAGTAGAAAAAAAATGATTTTCGCATAATTTCGCTTGTAGCGGTTTCAGACAATTTCGCGCCGTCGCGTCGAGCGAAATCTCCAAAAATTTTTGTTTGATATTTTTGTGAGACTTCCTGAGCTTACCCCGCCCTAATGCAAAAAGAATTAGGTCGATATCTACCACGGTTCTCGTGAAAGAAAAGAACGAACGCACAAACAGACACTCATACACAGCCTGGCTTTATTATTTAAATCTCATTGCAAACGTGGAGTTATGACCGACTAATGGAAGATTTGTGCCCACAGCTGGAATTGGTGTTTACTGAAAAGATGAAACTGTTCTGAGCATTATATTTTGTCAGTAAAAATGTTCATTTGGGGAAATAATTATTCTTCCATTCGAAACGTTCACTGCACCATGAAATTAAGGCAGGTAGGCTATCAGTCTGTTTTGCTGCTTCTTAGTTTCCTGGCCTGTATGTATGAAAAGCTTTATTAGAAGACGAAGATGAAGTATGAAGGAATGTGAGGATATTGGGAGATTGTCATGTATGTTTGTTCATTCACATGTTTCACTCTTCATCAGTCTCTAAGAATATCTCAAAGTTATCAAAAAAAATAATTAATAGACAATAATTAAATTTTAGGCCTGATAAATGTCGGGATGAAGGAATTATGTATTATGTTTTATTGCCTCTCTTACTGTAGCTAGATACTAGAAGAAAGTTTATGGTGCTCATTTATATAGTTTTTTATCTGTGTGTTGAGAGAGAGAGAGAGAGAGAGAGAGAGAGAGAGAGAGAGAGAGAGAGAGAGAGAGAGAGAGAGAGAGAGAGAGAGAGAGAGAGAGAGAGGAGGTAAAAAGTGAGGAATGGGGGAGGGAGAGAGAGAACAAAAGAGCTACGGTGCATTAGTTCGCCTTATGACAGCTTATTATCGTCCCCACAGTCTCTCTCTCTCTCTCTCTCTCTCTCTCTCTCTCTCTCATGCAATCCGTGAGTTCCCCCCATGCCTTATCCTCTCCTAAGCTTATCTAATCTCTCGCCCATACACGAACATCAGATAACGTTATACATGGCTTAATTTATCATGTTTGGGATAGGTGTCTGGGATAACGGGGCTTCGGAATAGATAGATGGGAGATAGATAGAGATGTGGATGGAGAGATATGTGGTTGGATGGATAGATGGATGGATGGATTAAAGGAAGGTATGATGGATGGATGGATGGATGGATTAAAGGAAGGTATGATGGATGGATGGATGGATGGATTAAAGGAAGGTATGATGGATGGATGGATGGATGGATGGATGGATTAAAGGAGGCTATGATGGGTGGATGGATGGATGGACAGATGGATGGATGGATGGATGGATGGATGAATGGATGGATGGCAAGATGGATAAATGGACGGATGGATGGATGGTTAGATGGATAGATTAATGGATGGATGGTTTTAATATGTACCATAGTCTGGTTAAGGGCAGGTGTGTGGAAGTAAGGCGGTCTCGTGATAGATAGAGAAACAAAGAGATGGGTGGATGGATCAGTCGATGGACGGATAGGCAGAATGAAATACAGATTCACAGATATTTAGAGGGAATAGATGGAAGGATGGATGGACCGATGGACTGACAGAGATTGAAAAACGGACAGTGATACAAGTGGATAAAGACAGAAGGATGGATTAATGAGCGGAGGGAAGAGAGAGTGGATAGCTAGCAGAGTGGACAGGCAGACAGACAACACAACTAAACAACAAGACGAAATAAAATAACAAAGATAAGAACTGCCAACAACGTAGATATAATAAATGAGTACTGAAATAAAGGCAAAATCGTCTCCCTATTAGTACACATTAAAGCGACATATTCCTACTAACACTAAAGCATCAATAAAATAAATACATAAATAAATAAATAAATGAATCCTTAATTGTAAACTGAACACACAATATAAACCCCTTCAATCCGAGTACGTTATTTTCATCTCAATATCGCTACATAATTTATCTCAATATTGCTTCATAATTTATCTCAATATTGCTACGTAATTTATCTCAATATTGCTACGTAATTTTGATCTTAATATTCCTTCGTAACTTTTATCGCAATATCGCTACGTAATTTTTATCTCAATATTCTTGCGCAATTTTCATCTCAATATTCCTGCGTAATATCGGTGTCAATATTGCTACCTCCAGACGATATTTTTAGGTTGAGGAGAACGAATCAGTAATGAAAGGGTTTATGGAATCTTAATAAAAGGTCTCCAATTCGAAAAGTCTCCCCTAAGCTGTTTATAATCTCGTAGAGTTTGCAAGAATGGCGGGAAAAAGATAGTATGATAAGGGTTGAGCTGAAAAAAAAAATAGACCTAATTACTTACCAGGTGCGTGAGGTGTTTGCTGTTGCGATGAGTGGCTTTAATAAATGTTCTTCCGTTGCAAATAAGCACACACGTCTGGAGGTTTGCTTCTGGGTAAGTGATGAGGGCAGGGGGAATTTCGACAGCAGGATCAACACCAATTTCTTCTCACTGTTTTCAATATATATAACTTTCGGTAACTTATAAACACACACACACACACACACACACACACACACACACACACACACACACACAGTTTTACGTTGGCGAGTATGGTGAAAACAGGGAACATTTCGATTGCTCGTTGCGAGATAAACACAGGTAAGCACTTGACGTCGATGGGTAACTTTAATAAATGAGCCTCGCTAGCAGGTAAACACACACAGGTGATCTCGTGCCAGCGTGACTAATGAGCACAGGGAACACTTCCGTTGCTCACTGCGGGATATATAAACACTTTTGGACAGGTTTTTCGATGGGCGAGTTTAATAAATGGTTTTCATTTTTAGATACATAAACAGCATCGTCTATTTTAATGAGTAACTTTGATAAACAGCCATCGGTAACAAAGAAGGGGGTAATCGTGATGTTGTTGGTAATGCAATGAGCTCCACCTGTGAGGGTCGGATCAGCCCAGGTTCGAATTCACTGAGGTCAGAACTTCTCAGCGAGTTCTTTCCACATCTCCCCCACCGTCACCCCCTTACCTTAGCTGTCGTCTGTCACTTCTCGAATCTCTGTTAAATCCTCGGGTTATGGATCCTACCCATCTCTTATAACACTGATTATAGCATTGTGATGATGATGATGATAATTATGATAATGATGATGATGATGATGTACTGACGATGATGGTGATTATACAGCAGCGTTCTGAATACTGGAACTTTTCCCCATTGTGTTTAACTTAAAGCGGAACCAGAGTATCGATATTACTGTTGTCGACACTGCACAACTAGCCCTCCGAAGGTAACCTGGGGTCTATTGGACCCCACGCTATTTTTCTTAGTGTTTTTCATATATTACTATAAGGTCTTGGGCTCTGGTTTTCCCTCTACTTTCCTGACTAGTAGACTAGTTTAGGGAGGTGATGGGGTCAGTTCGGGATCTCGCTCTATTTTCGTGCTAAAGGGCCTTTGGGGTCCAGTGGACCCCAGGTTACCTAACCTGTGATTTTTTGTTCCCATACATATATCTTCCATACCAAAAAATATTTATTATGACATGTGCTTCTCTTTCTTCTTAAAGATACATTGGCCATTGGTCTACAGCTGGCACTGATAGAAAACTGATGGAATATATAAGTTTTGGTATGGCAGCCACTAATTTCAGCTGGTATTAAATTTTTTAATGTTAATTTTCCTTACAGTATTTCGTCACTTGTATTTTCACCCATTTTGCACCAAAATGAAGGAAAAGGGCTACAGAAATTGTGTACAAGTGACTGTTTGAATAAACGTGTTGTAAGTATTTTTGGTGATTTTCTGAAGATTGGGGTCCAGCAGACCCCGGATTACCTGACATGTTATGGAGTTGTAGGGTTACCTTACAAAGACTAGATATTGTTCACTGTATCGACTCCTCCTCACTTGATCGACACCTGCTTCTTTCCTTTCTCTCTGCCTTCCCCTTTTCTCTTTCCTCCCACCCTTTTCCCCTCCCATCCTCCCTACATTCCTTTCTCCTGTTTCCTTTCATCCCTCCGTCTTTACCTCACCTTCTTCATCCTCCCTCTCAAGTTAGCTCCCTCCCTCCCTTTTTTACCTTCCCTCCCTTTCTCCTTCCCCTCTTTCCTCCCCCCACCCTTGTTCTCTCCCTCCCTCCGTCCCTACATTCCCTCCCTCTTTCTCTCCCTCCCTGCATTCCTCTCTCCCTGTGCACATCACCTGCATCTGATTGATAAGTTGCCTACATACCAGCTTTTGACGTACATACACAAGGGGCTGTGTGTGCGTTTACGTGTGTATGGAGGTGTGTGTGATGTCTGTGCATGTGCGTATGTACGTATGTGCATATAGATACGCGGTCATATTTCCACTGGCACGCTATTATTGCTATCAAGTGCACATACTTCGTTCATGTGCACGCAAACAGGTATACACACTTTCGAACGTACGTGTACACAAATTATACGAACATAAGCAAATACGTACTACTGAATGATTCTCTCTCTCTCTCTCTCTCTCAACCTTGCTTTCACCCCCATAAACTCATAAAAGCAAAACACGGGCATTTACACCTCTCTCATTTTCTCCCTCCCTCCCTTTCACCTCTCTCGCCTCTCTCACTACTTTCACACCACTTGTCTTCCCCCCACCTCTCTCTTTCACACACACACACACACACACACACACACACACACACACACACACACACCACTTCTCCCTCTCTCTTCGCTACAATGGCGTATCTTTTATTTCACTCTTGCTACCTTCAGACGATTTCATTCAGCTTAGGGAGAGGCGCCACGCTGTGAAGGGGGTTAATGGAGACTGTATTTAACCCCCTCAAAGTTAAGAAAATCGTCTGGAGGCAGGAAAAGTTACCAAAAAAATGTTATCGGACTGAAGGTGTTAATTATCTCATTTTATTTAGTTTTAAATTACTCCACCAATTTCTCTCTCTCTCTCTCTCTCTCTCTCTCTCTCTCAACATACCTCCCTGCACGCCTCCCCCCCTCTCACTCTCGGTCTTCCCCTCCTCCTCCTCCTCCCTCCCACATTCTTCCTCGCTTCTTTGCCTCTCTCTCTGATTTATATACGAGCAACGCGCTGTATGACGGCAGCTGTGTGTGTGTGTGTGTGTGTGTGTGTGTGTGTGTGTGTGTGTGTGTGTGAGAGAGAGAGAGAGAGAGAGAGAGAGAGAGAGCGAACCACTGCTGTTTTGTGTCCACTCTTTCCTACTCTTCTTTTCCTATTTCTTTTTATATATATTTTCCGCTTTTGTTGTTGGTATTTCTTCTTCTTCTTCTTCTCCTTCTTCTTCTCCTCCTCCTCCTCCCTTTTCCTCTCCCATCTCTTCCTCTTCTTATTCATCTTCCTCCTCCTCTTTCTCGTTCCATTCCTGCTCCTCCTCCTCCTCTTCTGTTTCCTCCTCCTCCTCCTCTTTCTTCTCCTCCTCCTTCTCCTCCTCTTCCACTTCCTCTTCCTCTTCCTCTTCCTCTTCCTCCTCCCCCTCCTTCCTCTACCCTCCCTTCTCATCCTCTTCTTATTCATCCCCCTCCTCCTCTTTCTCTTTCTATTTCTCCTCCTCCTCCTCTTCTTTTCCCTTCTCCTCCTCCTCCTCCTCCTCCTCTTCTTTTCCCTTCTTCTCCTCCTCCTCCTCCTCCTCTTCCTCCTCCTTCTCCGTGCTTCTGTTAGACACGAAATTTCCATAACAATAGGACCTCCTGGAGTGCTGGAAGGGGGGAGGAGGGGGAGAGAAGGAAGGAGGGAGGGAGGGAGAGAAGAGAAAGAAGGGCTAGAAACAGAAGGAAAGAGGAAAGAAGGGAAGGAGGAAGGGATGGAAGAGAGAAGGGAAGAAGAGAAAGAGAAGGAGGGACGGAAGAGAGAAGGAAAGAAGAGAAAGAGGAGGGACGGAAGTGCTAATGGAAAAGAAGAGGGAGGAGGAGGAGGAGGGAGGGAAGGAGGAGAGGAAGGAGGGATACAGGCGAGAAAAGAAGAGAAACGGTCATGGTAGGGAGATGTAGATGGAGAGAAGAAAAAGGAGAAATGAGAAGAAAATGGAGAAGAGAAGGAAGGATGGGTGGTGGGGGAGACAGAAACAGGAGGGCAGGAAGAATGGAGAGACGGAGTATTGCAGGTATGAGGGAAGGATGGAGGCAGGAAGGGAAGGAAGAATGGGAGAAAGGGTTAGTGAAGGATGGAGAGATGGAAAGAGGGAGGGAGAAGAAAATGAGGTAAGAAGGATGGATGGAGAAACGGAAAAAAGAAGGAGGCGAGATGGAGCAATGGTGGAGGAAAGAGGAGTAGAGATGGAGGAATGGAGGGAAGGAGGAGAGTGGTGGAGAGATGGAAGGATGGAAGGAAATAGAGAAAGGAAAGGTAGGCTACATCTTCAGAGAGAGAGAGAGAGAGAGAGAGAGAGAGGAATGGAAAAGAGGGATAGAGTAGAGAGGGAGGAAGGGAGGGAAGAAGAGGGGGAGGGAGGGGAGCAAGAAAAGGGGGGAGATGGAGGGAGGTAAAGAGGTTTCTCCCTCGTTCTCCAGGAATTTATGCCCTCTCTCTCTCTCTCTCTCTCTCTCTCTCTCTCCACGAAATAAACCCAGACATGACGATAAAATCCTTGAAAACTGTGAAAATATTAATAAACATGAGAGAAATAATTTGCTAACCACTCCCTTGCCATTAGATGTGCGAGGAAGAGGAGGAGGAGGAGGAGGAGAGAGAGAGAGAGAGAGAGAGAGAGAGAGAGAGAGAGAGAGAGAGAGAGAGAGGATGAAGATGAGAAGAGGAGAAAGAGTGAACGAGGACAAGGAAAGAGGGAGAAGGAGCAGAGAGTGAGAAAATGGGCGGCAGTAGTAGTAGTAATAGTACTAATTGTAGTAGTAGCGGTTGTAGTAATGATAATGATAATAATAATAATAATAATAATAATAAGAATAAGAATAAGAATAAGAATAATAATAATAATAAGAAGAAAAAGAATAGCATTGATAATAATGATAATGTTTTTCTTATTCTTATTCTTATTATTCTTATTCTTCTTATCATCATCATCATCATCATCATTATTATTATCATAAAAATCATAGTCAAAAGAAGGCAAAGAAGAGGAGGAGAAGGAGGAGGAGGACGAGTACGAGGCAGAAGGAGTAAATATGATAAACAGTTTTTCCGTTTCTTCTCCATCTTCATCTGTCTCTTTATTTTGTGTCCCTTTTATTCTCTTATCTCTCTTATACTCCATCTTCCTGTCTTTCCTTATTTTTTATCGATGCATCTATTACTGTTGTCATCATTTATTTCGCTTTCATATTTCTCTCTCTCTCTCTCTCTCTCTCGCCAAACGTTTCTTCTTCATTCTTTCTCCTCTTGTCTTCTCTTCCACTCCATTTCCCCCATTTCCTTCCCTTCCCGTCTCCTTCTTTTTCCACCCCCCTCCTCTTTCTCTTCCCTCACCTCTTTTCTTCTTCTCCTCTACCTCTCTTCCTCTCTTCCTCCTTACGGGTTCTTCACTTCCTCTTCTTTTTTTTCCCTTCCTCCTCTCTTCTTCACCTCCCTCCTTCCCCCTCCTTTTCTCCTCTTCCTCCCTTCACATTCCTCTCCTTTCCTCCTCAACTCTTTGTCTTCTCTCCCCATTTTATCCTTCTGCTTCCTCCTCTCTCCCCTTCCCCTCCTCCCCTCCTCTCCCCTCAACTCCTTCCTCTCCTCCCCCCCCAACTCCTTCCCCTCCTCTCCCCTTCTTTACCTTCTATACATTAATTTTTCATGAGAAGGACAATGGTGGTAGTTGTGGTAGTTACTGTGGTTGTGGTAGTGGTTGGCATTGTTGTGGTAATGGTGGTAGGTGTGGTTGTTAGGAATACTGTTTGGGTTGTGGTGGTGTTGGTGGTGGTAGTGATGGTGGTGGTGGTAGTTTTAATAGTGGTAATGGTGGTAGATGCTGTATAAGTGCATAGTGGTAGTGGTGGTGATAGTGGTGGTAGATGAGATGGTGAGAGAGGTAGCTGTGATAGTGGTGAACGTGGTGACGGTTATAGCTGGGGTTAGGGAAGTAGCTGCAGTAACGGCGGTAATGGTGGTGACAATGGTGACTATGGTGCCGCAGGTAGCTGTGAGGGGCAGGTATAGATAAAACACATAATCAGTGTCTTCCAAGTAAAGTAATGTTTATATGGATCACATTTTCAGGATCTACAAACTGATCACTTTCTCTCTAATCATATATGAGGTGAGACAGGTGTTTTGAAATCGTGATATTCCACATTTATACAATCGCCGCATTCTACAAGCTCCGTTCACAATTCGTCCGCTTGCTTCGTCATAATTGTGGCAGGGGCTGGGGTTAGTAAAGCGCGACCATACAATAAGAGCGGTTTTATAAGTTCTGTTTCTGAAAACGATTGCGGGGAACCTTCTGTGTAAAGTGCAGGTTTCTCTCTTCACTCTTCCTTCCGGTGTTTCATGTTTTTTTCTTGGTAATCTTGGCATTCAAAGATCGCACAAATGTGGCATTCAACAAATTTGGATTCCACAATTTGTTTCAGCATACCAGTTGACGTGGAGTTCAGTTCATTGTATCTGCATTTTTGGTAAGTATACGAAAGTGGCACTGGAGGCTTTGTAACACCTCTTCTTAAACGATTTATATTAGACACGGCACCCTAACATTTTCTTGCCTACTGTTTTAATATCGACAGCATACAAGAGGAGACTGAGGTGTAATACGCAGAATGAGTCGCTAAAGGAAGAGACGTTACGAATCCTCTCATGCTGCTTATAAATATAGTCTCAAAGGCTACATTATTAACCCCCTTCAGAGCACCACAAGGCCATTTTATTCAGCCTGGTATAGATTTTTATGTGGTTAATGAAGGCTATATCTAACCCCACCAGCTCTAAAATACCTGTACCGAGGTGAATTAATCGTCTGGAGATAGAGGGAATAAAAAGAATATATTATCAGATTCAAGGGATTTAGCTGTGAGAGGGAAGGTATGAAGCAGCTCCGATTATTATTATTATCATTATTATTATTATTATTATTATTATTATCATCATCATCATCATCATTATTGTTGTTGTTGTTGTTGTTGTTATTATTATTATTATTATTACTATTATTACTACCTTATTCCTGTTACCTCCAGACGATTTCATTCAGCTAAGGAGAGACTTTTTGACCGTGGAGGGGTTAGATGCAGCCTTCATCAATTCCTCCACTGGGATTTTCTTCAGCTGAATAAAATCGTCTCCTACCAACAAGACTATAATACCGTAAAAAAAGTCCTTGTGATGAAGGGGTAAACATACGACCTATACAGTGCATTACCTGAGTCCCATTTTGTGTGTATTTCTGTGGTCAGTATCTATCTATCTTATCTATCTATCTATCTATCTGTCTGTCTATCTTGGTGTGGTGTTCTTATTCCTCCCTCATCCCCTCAACCTGATCCTATCCTGACACATCCCTTCACTAGGCGTTTAAAAATATAATGCTTGAAATTTTTTAACACATCCAGGAGGAGATGGAGAGGGTATTACTCAGGGAATTAGAGTATTAGTATTAGTATTGGTATTAGGGTATTAGTATTAGTATCAGTATTAGTATTAGTATTGGTATTAGAGTATTAGTAGTAGAGTATTAGTTGGAGTTCAGGAGGAGGAGGATGTCAACCAGAAAGAGGACAGGGATTTTTTTTTACTCTTTCATGATGGGGACAACTCTAGTGTTTTATTTTAGCATAACGCCAGACGATTTTATCCATCTGAGAGTGAGTCACAGGAGCCTGAGAGAGTTAATTTGTTCCTAAGCTTCTTTATTGTTCGTATGTTAACCCTTTTTTCTTATGCTAGGTACAGTTAGCCAAATTTTAAGTATTGGAACTGCTATGTTTTCTCTCTCTCTCCCTCTCTCTCTCTCTCTCTCTCTCTCTCTCTCTCTCTCAACTATATTACTTTTTTTTATGTTTTTAATCATTGGTATACCTTAGCTGAGAGATTCATTCCTTAATCATTTCATCATATTATATTCTGGTTATCTTTACATTATTTACAGCTGAGGGGGAGGCCGAGGATGAGATGGAGGGATGGGGTGGAGAGGTATATGAGAGAGAGGGGTGTGAGTTGGGAGCAGGGCAGTGAAATGGCGGGAGACAGGGCGACGTGGAGGCGATTTGTTTGTGGCCACCCCAAACGGGATTGAGGCGTCTGGCAATAGATAGATAGATAGGTAGATAATGCCATACGTTTATATATATATAGATTGAAAGTACCGTACAATATTCAGAAGTTTCTCTCTTGTGTCATATACTGAATGGCACATGGAGAGGTTGGATGCATTTTTTGTAGACTGTAATAGTTTGGACAAGTTTATTATTGACTTCCATTCCGTTTTTCGTCTAAAGGCATAATTTCCTAGAGTATTTTTGTGTTTTGATCAGCGGCAATTGGACCCCTTATGTCACAAGTATCAAGTCAGTTATGTGGAATCTAAGCCTGTATAATCCAACCTCTGTTTCCTGCACATCACTAATCGCAGCGGCTTATTAACTGGTTCCAGATTAACGTCAGCAGAACAGACCATTTCTACGTCTGTGTCTGATGGTGTAAGTGTAGGTTCAGGGCGGGGCTTTTGTGTGTCAAAATAGGTCACACATATATCAGGGGGGGACTGATATTACGGGAAAGACAGACGGTAAAGAAACAAAATAATTATCTTGTAAAAAAGATTCACTGTTGTAGTAAGATGTTCAGTATAGTTAGCCTTCCGATACTATGACGTCTGTTTTTCTTTTTTTTTTTCTTTTTTTAATTCTTGATACTAGGACAGAAATACGCATCAAGCTCTCTAGTACATTCTTTTTTTTCTTTTTTAACCCATTCACTCCGATAGCGTACGGTATCTTTTAATTTTTTTTTTCTTTAATATCAGACGACTTTATTCCTCTTACGCTAGATCTCTTGGCAGTGAAGGGGTTAATGAAGGATACATCTAATATCCCCAGTTCGACAAAGCCTCCCCAAAGCTGAATAAAATCGTCTAGTGATGGCAATAAGGAAAATAAAATACATCACCGGGGTAAAGGGGTTGATTCTCCTACCGCCAGACGATTTTAGCCAGATCAGGAGAAAATATCATGCCAGTTGGAGGGGTTAACACTCTTCTCGGAAATGGTACCCACTGTTTTAGCCAGAACTCGGCCGCTGTTGACATACGAGGCTCCAACAGTTCCGTATCTGTTTTTCGGCACATCAGGCTTTATGTGTCACGATTTCACTGTTGCGGAAAACGATGCAGGTGTGTGTGTGTGTTGGAGGGGTGAGTGTGTGTGTGTGTGTGTGTGTGGGAGGGGGATGAGTGTATGTGTGTGTGTGTGTGTGTTTGTGTGTGTGTGTGTGTGTGTGTGTGTGTGTGTGTGTGTGTGTGTGTGTGTGTGTGTGTGTGTGTGTGTGTGTAAAACAGTCATTGAAATCCCCCCTTTCCCATTACTGCTACTTCCCTTCCTTCCCCTCTCCAAACTCCCTCTCTACCCTTCTGCCCCTCTCCCAACCCGCAACACCCCTCCTCCCCCACTCCACACCCTTCCTGGCCCCTACACCCCCACTGCCCCTCGTTAGCCTCCCCCCATCCCCCACGCAGCCTCCTGTACCCCCAGTCCTTCTCACCCATCTCCACCTCCCCCCTCTAAACCCCACCCTCCCGACCACTCATCCACCTCCCCTGCCCTCTTCTCCATCTCCCCTTCCCCCTCGACCTCTCACCCATCTTCCCTTCCCCCTCGACCTCTCACCCATCTCCCCTTCCCCCTTTCCCCTCATCCATCCCCCTTCCCTCCTCTGCCCCACCCATCCCTCTTTCTGCTCCCCACCCTTCCCCTCGTCTCGTAACTATAAACTGCAAGCACCGTCACCCTCAACTGAGAATTGGTTGTTTTTAAAGTGCTGGAGGCGTGATATTGGTGGGCGTGGAGTGGAGGAAGTATGAGCGGCAAAACTTTATAATCTCTCGTCAGTTTCGTTCTTTTCCGTAGCTGTATAATCATCATGTGCGGCAGTTTTTCTACTCTGGCGTTTCTCCTGCAAATTACGTACAACCGAGAATTGTAACGTTCATGCAAAATTACCGATCTAACCTGGACATCGTTCGGAATTAACAATAAAAAAAATCAGACCAAACCAACCTAACCTAACAGAATGCCAAGACTAATAGACATAATCCGGACATATTTCGTACTTGACCTCAACCCACCTGTAATTGACACCTACGTACTAAGTCAAACAATGATTAATTTAAACAAACAGGACACCAAACAGCATCCAGAACCCACTGACCATAGTTTAATTTTATGCACTGTATTTATGTGAATGATCTCGCTTCAAGGCTATTTGCGAGAGAAACCCCGCGGGAGAAAAGTAGGCGCACCTGATGAAATATTGTTGAAGAAAAGAAAAAAGCTGAAGAAATTTCTATGTGGTAAATTATAGAGGGAAAACCTGCGGGAGGGTCTTTTCAGTGTGAATGAATTATAACAACATGCTGGAATTTGTCTGTACTGCGAAAAAATGCACAAGTTTCGCTTCATCTTCAACCCCCGTCATATATAACCAGTGACAAATTACGTATGTATTTTATTATGCACTGTACTCGGGTCCATATGAAAGAAGAGTGAACACGGTGATATCAGTTCAACTTCTGACACTGCTTTGTTAATAATAGAGCCCTGTATACCTAAAAGCACGTATAGAAATCCTCTCGTTATATAATCATCCCATCGCAGCCCTCTCTTCTCAAAACATCTCAAGCACTCAATTACCTTCCTCAAAACATCTAATACACTCAATTACCTTTCTCAAACCATCTAATACACTCAGTTACCTTATCTTTCCACCTGGTTCATTGCCTTTCTTCTCCCAGTCATCCTAGTCTCATAACCTTACCAAGAAAAACGCCTACATAATCCTACCTTAAGACAATCTCACCATCACTACCTCGTCCTCTCAAAACAACTCATATACATTGCTACCTTATATTTCTAAATGGCTCTTGGTCTAATTCTTCTTCTGCCAGCAACAGTGTAGTGAGGCAGAGAGGCAACTACAGTAATCTCCCTCTCATAATGGGCTATCCTCCCTCTCACAACAGTCTCTCCCTCACACCTCACAACCTGCCCGCTATCTCTCATCAAACTGCTGTGTGAGGGAAGTTATTACAGTTTAAAGTCAGGCAGTTTATGGCCGCTCCTCTCTCTCTCTCTCTCTCTTAGTTTTGCGTTAGTGTTACAAAAAACTTACTAGAAGCTATTAATCGTGCAAATTATGAATCTCTCTCTCTCTCTCTCTCTCTCTCTCTCTCTCTCTCTCTCTCTCTCAAAAGATCACCAAAAATGTTTCTGAATATGATCTTGCTCCTCCCAGCTTGACATTTACAGCAGTAGTTCATCCTTGGCTCCTTTTATAATGCATTTAAGCACTAATTGCCTCGTTAGTATTAGATGTCAGATAAGGAAAAAAAAGATTGTAAAAAACATATTAATTGATGTTTCTTGAGGGTAGCACAGTCACTTGTACTACCGCCACACACACACACACACACACACACACACACACACACACACACACACACACACACACACGCTCTCTCTCTCTCTCTCTCTCAAAGCGGCGATGATGTGGTCGTATTGTCCAGGCAACACAGCGAGTAAACAAACAAGTACGTCTTGCCACACCACGCAGGCATGATTTATACCTGTGTGTGTGTGTGTGTGTGTGTGTGTGTGTGTGTGTGTGTGTGTGTGTGTGTGTGTGTGTGTGTGTGTGTCAAAGAGAGAGAGGGAGGGAAGGAGGGAGAAGGCAAGGGAATAGTGCATAAGGGAAATCACAGTCGCGATACTATCATCTGCGTCGTGTGGTTGAGAGAGAGAGAGAGAGAGAGAGAGAGAGAGAGAGAGAGAGAGAGAGAGAGAGTATCTGAGAAGGGAATGCATAAACAAATAGTAGATGCAAAAGTGCCCAAGTGATATATGAGAGAATGAAAACAGATTGAGGAATGTATTGTATTGAGAGAGAGAGAGAGAGAGAGAGAGAGAGAGAGAGACTCATAATGCTTTAACCGCGACTAAGCATAGAGCCAGAGCTAAATTATAGTGACTAAACTGAGCATAAAAAGATTAAAGGGAACGAGAAGGTTGGAGATATGTGATGGTGTGAGGTGATAAAAGAACTGCAGAGCCACAACAGGAGAGAGAGAGAGAGAGAGAGAGAGAGAGAGAGAGAGAGAGAGAGAGAGAGAGAGAGAGAGAGAGAGAGAGAGAGAGAGAGAGAGTAATAGAAAGTTAATAGGGTGCGGAAGGTACACCAAGGGATCGCCGAGAATGAAGGGAAGTGAAGAATTATACACAAAGGATCACAGTGTTTTGGGTAGGGTGACAGCAGGTAAACAAACAGGGTGCAAAAGCAAAATTGAAGAGGGAGGACGAAGAGCAGGAAGAGGAGGTGGAGGAGGTGTTGCAAGGTGAAGAGGGATATGAGAGTGTGGAGTAGCGTGGTTGATAGAGGTGAGAGGACCGAATGTGGAGAGAGAATGTGAAGAAATAGGATGGTGATAGAATGATGGCTGTAAAGTGAAGAGAGAAAGTGGGGAGGAGAAAATATGGAGTCGTGCTATCACACTGAATCAGTCAGTGACAGATCGTTGAGATAAAACGGAATCCGTCTGATTATATATATATATATATATATATATATATATATATATATATATATATGGTATATATATATATATATATATATATATATATATATATATATATATATATATATATATATATATATATATACATATATATATATATATATATGGTATATTACATACACACAAAGGAAACTATACTGGTTCTGTAGCACTGTCATTATCAAAGAAAAATCTATGAACACGAAAGGTAAATTCGAGAGAGTAATGAGACACGCGGGGCAGCACAAGCACTTATAGCTTCACCTCTAAATATACGTACAGTTACGGTCAGTAGGTCTTTTACTTTATATTCTTTTCTTCCTACGATGTCTGGGTTCTGTTATAACCTTTTCAGGTCTCCTTATGAGAGCTCGTAAATTTCAAATAGGTTGAAAGAGAGGGGTTTAGCTTCATCATTTCGAAACAGTATCCGTGTAAAATAACTACAGACCGCTACCACATGACATAATCAGTATCTCACGTTATTTATTTATTTATTTTTTTTTGGGGGGGTGTTCCAGTCTTACGAACAGAGATTCCAGACACAGCATTATTGATTTTAGCAAAACTTGGCTTGTTTTGAGACTTCTGTTTTTCCTAACTATGAAGAGGAAAAGTATCAGCACATATGATTGTCGTTCGTTGTTTTGCCAAAATCTAATTACCTTTTGATAAGTATCATCATCATCATCATCATTATCGTCATCGTGATCCAGACAGTAATCTTTTTTTAATTTCCCTGCCTGTCGGTAGGATGAAGTAAGGAAGAACATAATTTCTAATCAGCCACTCACAACAAAACACATACTCAACGGCACATTGCACCAGGAACCAGCGTGTATGTATGTGTGTGTGTGTGTGTGTGTGTGTGTGTGTGTGTGTGTGTATGTGTGTGTGTGTCAGAGCAGCACACACAAGCACACACACACACGATGATAAGCATACTTGACCTAACCAACAGGCAGTGATATGCTTGCTGATGGTCCGAGCGTGGGAGTGTGACAGTGTGCTTGAGAGAGAGAGAGAGAGAGAGAGAGAGAGAGAGAGAGAGAGAGAGAGAGAGAGAGAGGACGAGAAGCATTAAAAAAAAAGAAAATCCAAACCAGACAAGCAACCACCACCAAAACAAGCCTCCTAACGCAAACAACGACTTCCTTAACCACCCGTGAAACCAACTCGAAGCAAGACCAAACAAGTGTGCAAAGTGTGGCGAAAATAAATACGGGTTACATAATGGAGCAGCGGAGCCTTGGATACGGGTTGTGTTAATGAGTTGATGTGCTTGGTGGTGACTGTGGGCGTAACTGTGGGGTGAGGGAGGGTGATTACAGGGTGATGAGGGCAATTATCACTTGCAGAATGGTTGTGTGGGGGTTGTTAGGGTGAGGGGAGGGGAGGGGAAAGGGAGGGGATGGGAAAGGGACAGGGTGGGGGGAAAGGAAGGCGTGCGAGGGGAGAGGGAGTGGGGTGGGGATATGGAAGGGAGGGGTTGTTATGAGAGGGACTGGAGAGATGATGATGCAAGGGATGCGTATGGTAAACGTGCGATGGGAAGGAAGGAAGGAAGGAAGGATGAATGGTGGGAGGGAAGGAAGGAAGAACGTAATAAAAAAAAGGGGGGGGGAGAGGGAGAGAGGGAGGGAAAAGGGATGAAGGTGTGAGGGAATGCAGGGAGGAAAGACTGAAGAGAAGGAGGGAGAGAGGAGGGGAGGGAGCAGAGACTGGAACTGTAAAGGAAAGGAGAAAGGGAGGGAGGGAGAAAGGGAGAGAGGACAGGAATAATGAGAAGACTGAAGGGAGAGGAGAGAGCGAGGGAAAGATGACGATGTATGGGAGAGGAAGGAAAAGCACTAAAACTAAGAGTAGAGAAGGATGGGTTAAACAAGCAGATAGATAGATAGATGGATAAATAGATGGACAGATAGA